>NC_045175.1:11823216-11874469 GCF_900700415.2 Clupea harengus | reverse complement strand
TGAAGTATATTTCCAGTCATGTTTTACATTTTTAAGTTCACCTGTTTGATAATGAACTCTTCAGAGGTCAACCATGACTTCCTGTTCCACTGGCGTAGAAATATGAGGTGACACAGGCCAAATTCCATTAGTCATTCATCACTATGGGAAAGACCCAAGAACACAGTGACGATGTGCGACGAAAAGTTGTTGAGCTGCACAATTCAAGAAATGGACACAAGAAAATCTCTAAACAGTTGAAAATACCCATTTCCACTATCATGGAAATAATTAAGAAGTTTAAAGCGACAGGAGATGTTAAGAATCAGCCTGAAAGAGGACGTGTGTGTACATTGACCCCACGCACCGTGAGGAGGATGGTTTGACTGGCAAAAGAATCTCCAAGGATCACAGCTGGAGAATTGTAGAGGTTAGTTGAGTCTTGGGGTCAGAAAGTCTCCAAAACTACCATCAGACGCCACCTACATCGCCACAAGTTGTTTTGGAGGGTTGCCAGAAAAAAGCCTCTGCTGTCAATCAACAACAAACTAAAGTGCCTACAGTTTGCCAAATGTAAGTCAGACTTTCAATGGGACCGAGTTATATGGTCAGATGAGACCAAAATAAAGCTTTTTGGCAACAAACATCAAAGGTGGGTTTGGCGTAGACAGAAAGATAGCCATACAGAAAAGCACCTCATACCCAATGTGAAGTATGGTGGCGGATCTTTGATGTTGTGGGGCTGTTTTTCTTCCAAAGGCCCTGGACATCTTGTTAGGATACATGGTATCATGGACTCTATCAAATACCAGCAGATATTAAATGAAAACCTAAAAGCCCCCTCCAGTAAGCTTGAAATGGGCCGTGGTTGGACCTTCCAGCAGGACAATGATCCGAAGCACACCTCAAAATCAACACAAAAATTATTCACCGACCGCAGAATAAAGGTTTTGCCATGGCCATCACAGTCCCCCGACCTAAACCCCATAAAAAATATGTGAGATGAGCTGAAGCCGAGTCTACAAACGTTGTCCTCATCACGCATTATAGGAGAAGACTCAGAGCTGTTATCTTGGCAAAGGGAGGCTGCACAAAACATTAAATTAAGGGGTGCCAATAATTGTGGCACACAGGTTTTGGCGAAAAATATTTATTTAATGTCAACAGTTTTTTTTTCTTTAAATAATTTTACTTTAATGAAAAGGTAAGATTTTTGTGAATATTTTGAGTGAAAGACCAAGAGGATAAACAGCAAAGACATATTTTTTCATAGCCTGTTTTGCTCATATTTACTAGGGGTGCCAATAATTGTGGAGGGCACTGTACAGTATAAACAAGCTTAGACAGAATGGAAGCTTCCTTCAGTTTACCAGCCCACTCCCATCTTCACTCTCCTTCCCCATCACATTTCAGTTCACACCCCCAGCCCCCTACTACACTCCTTTGTGGAGTTTCTGCAGGCTGAGCTATGACCATCAGAAGTGTAAACGGTTCTCATAGACGTGTAATTGCTGCCCATAACCCTTTGTCATGCTAGTTTGCATTCCAAAAGGTCCTGCACCTGATTGGCTAGGTTTGAATCCAGGAAGATAATAGGTCAGGCAGAAGAAGCATTATATTAACACCACAGAGTCAGATTAATACACTCACCTTCTAAAGGCTGGCAACGTGATGCTCTGGAAGTATACAGTAATTCACCAAGGATAGTTTGATCAAGTTTTTTTTTTTCAAAACAGAACTGAAGTCTAAAATGTCTGGATTTACTGAACCAACACAACTGCCCACTTCAGTGAAGCAGGAGATAAAAGAAGAAGAATGTGATAATTTCCTACAAGAGTATCTGTCTACATGTAAGACAGTGGAAGAAAAGCATAGAATGGATTGTGAATGCAAGACTGAAAAGAACACGTCACCCATCTTGACCTTGAAAGAAGAAAAGTATTCACCAATGGAAATCAAAGTTGAAGAAGAATTTGATTTAAGAGAAAATAATGACTTTGACTCTTCACCTACAAGTACGTTGCTTGTTTATTGTTATGTGTTATATATATATATATACTTGTATTTTAGAGAATGGCTAACTTGTGCTTCACAATATGAGACCTATTGAGAGAACATAGAACTGTGAATACCTTACTTATGGGATATTACCTGTAGTCTGCTGCATTCAAAGGAGAGAAAGTGTCTGTAATCATTTGTTCTGAAGCTCTGTTATTTATGTGTGTGTATCTCTGTTTATATTTACATTTAGGCTTCTGGTAGACACTTTTATCCAAAGTCATTTCCAAGTGATGTATATTTCTAACAAATAACCAATATATCAAAATACATATCAAATATATGTGCCAGTATTGTAGAAATTGCATACCAGAAAGAGGAGAAGAGGGAATATATTGTTTTATTTTTTTCTTCTTACAGGAGACATTCAAAGGATCCAATCTAACAAGAGTTGGAACTCTGAGGAAAAAAGAAACAAAGAGAGTCCCAATTGCTCACACCTAACCGAGCAGATGATGACACATACTGGAAAAAAAACACATGAGTGTTCTCAGTGTGGAAACTCCTTTAATGACACTTCTAGCCTCAAGCTACACCAGAGGATCCATACTGGGGAAAAGCTGCATCAGTGTTCTCAGTGTGGGAAGGCCTTTAGTAGAATTAATAATTTCAAGACACACCAGAGGATCCATACTGGGGAAAAGCCATATCAGTGTTCTCAGTGTGGAAAGGCCTTTAGCCAAATAGGTCATCTCAAGGCACACCAGAGGATCCATACTGGGGAAAAGCCGTATCAGTGTTCTCAGTGTGGAAAGGACTTTAGACACATGTCTGCTCTCAAGACACACCAGAGTATCCATACTGGGGAAAAGCCGTATCAGTGTTCTGAGTGTGTGAAGGCTTTTAGTACAATTGATTATCTCAAGACACACCAGAGGATCCATACTGGGGAAAAGCCGTTTCAGTGTTCTCAGTGTGGGAAGGTCTTTAGTAACATGTCTGCTCTCAAGACACATCAGAGGATCCACACTGGGGAAAAGCCGTATCAGTGTTCTCAGTGTGGAAAGGCCTTTCGCCAAATGGGTCATCTCAAGACACACCAGAGGACCCATACTGGGGAAAAGCCGTATTAGTGTTCTCAGTGTGGAAAGGCCTTTCGCCAAATAGGTCATCTCAAGACACACCAGAGGATCCACGGTTCTGTTGTGCTGCCCTGATTATACTTGATAAAGTTTTTACTTTCTTTAAATGTCTTTGGTTAAATGAGTTTTAAACAACATGTCATGTACATGATTAAGGCTAATTTCTTCATGCCTGAAGCATGTGTTGGGATAAGAGATTGAAACCTACGTTTTTCAAGTGTGTGACGGTGTTGGGGAGATATGTGTGTGCTTTTATACAAACTACAATCTACAAGCATCTAGTAGCGCATGTACAAGTAAAAGTAGTGTATGCATCAGCTGTCTAGATATGAGGCCATAAACAGATCATCATGTGAAGGCTTTGAGCTTGGCAACAGCTGAAATATGTGTTGAGTCTCGGGGCGGGGTGGGGGTGCACAGAAAGGGTGGGAGGGAACAAAGCATTGTCATTGTCAAAAGGGTACACAGACAAACATGGCTACCTCGAGAAAACAGACTCTGCACTCACTGTAGTAATCGGGTAGTGGAGGATGAGTTTCTTTTCCTGACAGAATGTAATAAGTACAACAACATCAGGGAAACCTACTTCTCAAGAACAGAAGATATTTGCTCTGGGTTTATAAAAATGAAAAGAGAATAAAATCAGTCCTAGGGGAAATGGGTGAATACAAAGACCTAATCTCCTAGTGTCTACTCTCCTGCCACATATTGAGAGAGACAATACCACATAACTGTAAATAATGAATAAAACATTAACATTTATTGTTGTTTTCTCTCTTTTCATTCGGTTAATTAAATAAATTTTTTACTGAAAGGTATGTCATTTTATTTTATACTATTTTTCATTTTACGATTTTTTACTTCATTTATTTGTCCATTATTATTACTCACACAACCCATTGCCATGCTAGTTTCTTCACGAAGAAGACTGATTGACCAGAATTTAATTGTCCAGACACATTAGGAAATACACACAGGAGAAAAGGCCTGTTAGGGTTCTCAGTGTGGAATGGCTTTTAATCAAAAGTGTCATGTGAAGAAGTATTGAAAGATACAAACAGGAAAAGTGCCCCATCAGTGGAGTGCAAGTGACGAGAGATTCCCTGCACCCTAAAACCTTATCCCCTAATGCTCATCATTTTTTAAATCTAACAGTAATGCTAAAGGTTCATCAGAGGATTCACTTTGGAGAAAATCTGTAGGAGTCCTCTACATGTGGGAAAAGCTTCAGAACTGAATGATTTTGGGACCATGTGTCTCTACAGTCACTGTTATTTAGTGTGACCCATGTCAGGTAGGCCTGGAGATTAACACCTTCTACTGTCAGACAAAGGATACTTAAACTGAGACTTTCTTCCTTCTAATCAGAGAAGTTGATGATCTACTTGTGAAACCATTGCCTGACAAGTCTGAAATGTAAATCTCAAAATCAGAGTCTCAAATGCTGATTAAACAGCATATTTTTAAATGAACAGTAAGGATTTCAGTACTACCATAAGCTCAGTATGAAGCGTTACATCTACAAACAATCTAATTGGACACAAGTGTTTGAGACATTAGTGTGCAATGAGGATGTAGTATGATGCCACTTTGGCCGAAAATACACTGCAGGGGAGCACTGGGGCCAGGCACTGCTAAGACCCTGATGGCCAATGACCATATCAGACAAAGCACTGCTGATAGCCTCATGTTGAGGATAAGTTGCTTTCTAAAACTTTTGCATTTTGTCAATGTTTTTTTTTGTTGGAGTACTGCCAAGAATGAAGCTATTATTATTAATGTGAGTTACATATGCTCTTGTGGTATTTTTAGAGTAAGATACATTATCATATGAGGTCAATACCCTTGAATTGTAGTTGAGTTGGATGCACCACTGCCATCCACAGTAAGGCAAAAACAGATGAGAAGTAAAGTATTCAGAATTAACTTGGGTAAATGTCTGGGATTCTGGTGCAAATGATAATGTCCTGTGTACTCACAAAAATGATTTTTTTTTAGGTCCAATGAATTCTATGTAATTCCATTATTTTTTAAGTGGAGCTTCACACTGGTATGTAAGGTCTGATATTAAACTTCCTCTCTATCCTTATATCAATATGATAGACACACACACAAAACACACATGCTAAATAAATACTTACCTACAGTATGCATAGAGTATAAACAAGCTTAGACAGAATGGAAGCTTCCTTCAGTTTACCAGCCCACCCCCATCTTCACTCTCCTTCCCCATCACATTTCAGTTCACACCCCCAGCCCCCTACTACACTCCTTTGTGGAGTTTCTGCAGGCTGAGCTATGGCCATGCCCACCTGAAGACTATCAGAGGTGTAAACGGTTCTCATAGACATGTAATTCCTGCCCATAACCCTTTGTCATGCTAGTTTGCATTTCAAAAGCTCCTGCACCTGATTGGCTAGGTTTGAATCCAGGAAGATAATAGGTCAGGCAGAAGAAGCATTATATTAACCCCACAGCGTGGAGTCAGATTAATACACTCACATTTTAAAGGCTGGCACTGTGATGCTCTGGAAGTATACTGTAGGTGTAATTCACCAAGGATAGTTTGATCAAGTTTTTTTTTCCAAAACAGAACTGAAGTCTGAAATGTCTGGATTTACTGAACCAACACAACTGCCCACTTCAGTGAAGCCGGAGATAAAAGAAGAAGAATTTGATGATTTCCTACAAGAGTATCTGTCTACATGTAAGACAGTGGAAGAAAAGCATAGAATGGATTGTGAATGCAAGACTGAAAAGAACACGTCACCCATCTTGACCTTGAAAGAAGAAAAGTATTCACCAATGGAAATCAAAGTTGAAGAAGAATTTGATTTAAGAGAAAATTATGACTTGAGTCTTCACCTACACGTAAGTTGCTTGTTTATTGTTATGTGTTATGTATATATATACACTACTTGAATTTTAAAGAATGGCTAACTTGTGCTTCACAATATGAGACCTATTCAGAGAACACAGAAATGTGAATAGCTTACTTATGGGATACTACCTGTAGTCTGCTGCAATCAAAGGAGAAAAAGTGGCTGCAATCATTTGTTCTGAAGCTCTGTTATTCATGTGTGTGTATCTCTGTTTATATTTACATTTAGGCTCTTGGTAGACATCCAAGTGATGTACATTTCTAACAAATAACCAATATATCAAAATACATATCAAATATATGTGCCAGTATTGTAGAAATTGCAAGAGGAGAAGAGAGAATATATTGTTTCATTTTTTTTCTTCTTAAAATATTACAGGAGACATTCAAAGGATCCAATCTAACAAGAAATGGAACTCTGAGAAAAAAAAAACAAAGATAGAAGTCACAATCGCTCACACCTAACGAGCGATATGAGATCACGAACTAAAAACACATGAGTGTTCTCAGTGTGGAAGGTCTTTAGCACATGTCATCTCAAGACACACCAGAGGATCCATACTGGGGAAAAGCCGTATCAGTGTTCTCAGTGTGGAAGGTTTCACATGGTCTGATCTCAAGAACACAGAGGATCCATACTGGGGAAAAGCCGTATCAGTGTTCTCAGTGTGGAAAGGTTTAGCACATGTCTGATCTCAAGAACACCAGAGGATCCATACTGGGGAAAAGCCATATCAGTGTTCTCAGTGTGGGAAGGCCTTTAGTACAAATGATATTTAAGACACACCAGAGGATCCATACTGGGGAAAAGCCATATCAGTGTTCTTGTGGAAGTTTCAAGACAAACATCTCACCTCCATCAGATCAACATCTGGAGAAAAGCCATCAGTGTTCAGAGTGTGGGAAGGTCTTTAGTCCATGTCTGCTCTCAAGGTACACCAGAGGATCCATACTGGGGAAAAGCCGTATCAGTGTTCTCAGTGTGGAAAGGCCTTTCGCCAAATGGGTACTCTCAAGAGACACCATAGGATCCACGGTTCTGATGTGCTGCCCTGATAATACTTGATAAAGTTTTTACTTTCTTTAAATGTCTTTGGTTAAAAGAGTTTAAAAAAAATGTATGTACATGATTAAGGCTAATTTCTTCATGCCTGAAGCATGTGTTGGGATAGAGATTGAAACCTAAGTTTTTCAAGTGTGTGATGGTGTTGAGGAGGGGTGTGTGTGCTTGTATACAAACTTCAATCTACAAGCATCTACTAGTGCATGTACAAGTAAAAGTAGTGTATGCATCAGCTGTCTAGATATGAGGCCATAAACAGATCATCATGTGAAGGCTGTGAGCTTGGCAACAGCTGAAATATGTGTTGAGTCTCGGGGCGGGGTGGGGGTGCACAGAAAGGGTGGTAGGGAACAAAGCATTGTCGTTGTCAAAAGGGTACACAGACAAACATAGCTACCTCGAGAAAACAGACTCTGCACTCACTGTAGTAATCGGGTAGTGGAGGATGAGTTTCTTTTCCTGACAGAATGTAATAAGTACAACAACATCAGGGAAACCTACTTCTCAAGAACAGAAGATATTTGCTCTGGGTTTATAAAAATGAAAAGAGAAGAAAAATCACTCCTATGGGAAATAGGTGAATACATAGACCTAGTCTCCTAGTGTCTACTCTCCTGCCACATATTGAGAGAGAATACCACATAACTGTAAATAATGAATAACACATTAACATTTATTGTTGTTTTTTTGTTTTGTTTCATTTGGTACATTACATAATTTTTTGGCTGAAAGGTATGTCCGTTTATTTTATTATATTTTTCCCTTGACGATTTTTTACTTCATTTGGATTTATTTGTCCATTATCATTAGTATTATTATTATTCATAGAAACACTATTATTCACACCAATAAAAAATCGACTTTGCATGAAGAATTTATTTGATGAAGAGTTTTAGATTAATCAGAGAATACACACAGGTGAAATGGCCTACTAGGCTTTTCGCTGTGGAACGGCTTTTAATCAAATGTGTCAAGTATTGAAAGATACATACAGGAGAAATGCCCCAATCAGTGCAGTGCAAGTGACAAGAGATTCCCTGCACCCTAAGATCCTATCCAACATGAAATAACACAAATAGGCAAATGCTCATGATTTTAGAAATCTTACAGTAACAGCTAAAGGTTTATCACAGGATTCACTTTGGAGAAAATCTGTAGTAGTCCTCTACATGTGGGAAAAGCTTCCAAAAAAACCCCAGAGGTGCAACCAGCCATCAGATCAACCACAGGTGAGGGCAACCTTACCAACGGTCTTTGAGGAAAGGATTCATTCAGAAAGGCACATTGAAGAGTCATCAGAGGTGAACTCACTCCTCACCCACACTTCCAGTCCATGAGTTCATACTGGAGAGAAGCCTTTTGTCTGTTCTGAATGTGGGAAGAGCTGTCTTTGAGTTCATACTGGAGAGAAGCCTTTTGTCTGTTCTGAATGTGGGAAGAGCTGTCTTTGAGTTCATACTGGAGAGAAGCCTTTTGTCTGTTCTGAATGTGGGAAGAGCTGTCTTTGAGTTCATACTGGAGAGAAGCCTTTTGTCTGTTCTGAATGTGGGAAGAGCTGTCTTTGAGTTCATACTGGAGAGAAGCCTTTTGTC
Source organism: Clupea harengus (assembly GCF_900700415.2). Lineage (NCBI taxonomy): Eukaryota > Metazoa > Chordata > Actinopteri > Clupeiformes > Clupeidae > Clupea > Clupea harengus. The sequence goes on along the minus strand of NC_045175.1, from coordinate 11,865,814 downwards.
TGTTCTGAATGTGGGAAGAGCTGTGTTTGTGTGTTCTGTACTGGAGAGAAGCCTTTTGTCTGTTCTGAATGTGGGAAGAGCTGTGTTTGTGTGTTCTGTACTGACTTCAGAGAATCCACACTGGGGAGAACACTCATGAATGCTCTGCGTGTGGGAAGAGGTTTGATCAAAGTTCTCATCTTTGGAGATATATTGAAACAGAAACCATGTGGCACACACACGCACAGAGAGAAAGAGAGAGAGAGAGAGAGAGAGAGAGATGTGGAAGTGATGCTCCCTAATAATAGGTCACAACTTGTGTATCGGGTTTGGGAGTTAATGATGAGGATATGCCCTATGTAGGTCTGTATACCGGTCTGGAATACCCGGCAAAATTGGAAGAAAAGCTTTCAGAGCATGACATTGCTAGCTATACTGCCAAAAGACACCAGTTAGTGTGTTGGCAAGCTTCTATCAGTGTCAACTGGGCTGTTTGTGATGTTTGCAAGGTTTTTGCATGCATTTTAGGTAGTTTTGGAACAGAACACCCTGTTGCTGCTTTAACCCTCCTATTATGTTTGGGGTCAATTTGACCCCATTCAATGTTTAACGTCTCTAAATAAATGTTTGACATCATTTTTTTTGCTTCATATTTAATGACTTTTCCTAATTTAATGGGGACAACTGGGTAAAGACAAAATTAACATGATGATATGTTTTCAATGTCCTGTACACATACTTTACGCATAGGTGTTGTTTGGGGTCAATTTGACCCCAGGCTGTTTTAATTGTATAAAATATACAAGAAATATCAACTTTTTTCATCACATTGTTACTTTTCTTGATAAAAGAAATAGTTTTTTACTTCCAAATGTTATAGATAGCAACAATATGTAGTTAGAAATAATATGAAGCCATAAAAACACCAGAAGGATATCTCTTTCCAATTTTAGGTCAATCAGTGAGATTTTATGGGGATCTGCATATTTCTCCATAGTCGCGTAACATGTATTCTGGATGTATAAAGAGGGTGGGTGGGGGTATTGTTTTATTTTTAAGGGCTATTTAGGTAGTCAACAAACAAACCTAAAGTACCTGACACAAAAACTTGGGTAAAAAAAAAGAATTATAATAATTTTTTGGAGGTTTAAATTGCTGGGGTCAAATTGACCCCAAGCATAATAGATGTGGGTAAAATTTGAACATAATAGGAGGGTTAAGCAAAGGACCTCTTGAAGTATATCTGGTTGTTACATGTGTGACTCTGTTCCTGAGCTGTATGTGTGAGGCTGAGCTCTAAGAGGAGAAGAACTGAATGTTTTTGGGACCATGTGTCTCTAAAGTCACTGTTATTTAGTGTGACCCATGCCAGGATGGCCTGGAGATTAACACCTTCTACTGTCAGACCAAGGATACTTAAACTGTGACTTTCTTCCTTCTAGTCAGAGAAGTTGATGGATCTACTTGTGAAACCATTGCCTGACAAATCTCAAATGCAAATCTCAAAATCAGAGTCTCAAATGCTGATTAAACAACATATTTTTTTAAGGATTTCAGTACAAACATACCACAAACTCAGGATGAAGCGTTACATCTACGAAAAATCTAATTGGGACAAAAGTGTGCAAAGAGGATGTAGTATGATGTCACCATGGCTGAAAATGCACTGCAGGGGAGCACTGGAGGCAGGCACTGCTAAGACCCTGATGGCCAATGAACACATCAGACATAGCACTTCTAATAGCTTCATGTTGAGAATGAGTTGCTTTGTAAAACTTTTGCATTTCGTCAATGTTTTTTTAGTTGGAGTGCTGCCAAGAATGAAGCTATTATTATTAATGTGAGTTGCATATTCTCTTGTGGTATTTTTAAAGTAAGATACATTGTCATATGAGGTCAAACCCCTTAAATTGTAGTTGAGCTGGACGCACCACTGCCATCCACAGTAAGGCAAAAACAGATGAAAAGTAAAGTATTCAGAATTAACTGGGGTCATTTCTGGGATTCTGATACAAATGTTAATGTCCTGTGTACTCACAAAAGTCCCATGAATTCTATTTATTTCCATTATTTTTTAAGTGGAGCTTCACACTGGTATGTAAGGTCTGATATTAAACTTCCTCTCTATCCTTATATCAGTATGATAGACACACACACACACACACACATGCTAAATAAATACTCACCTATGCATAGAGTATAAACAAGCTTAGACAGAATGGAAGCTTCCTTCAGTTTACCAGCCCACCCCCATCTTCACTCTCCTCCCCCATCACATTTCAGTTCACACCCCAGCCCCCTAACACTCCTTTGTGGAGTTTCTGAGGCTGAACCATGGCCATGCCACCTGAGGACTATCAGAGGTGTAAACGGGTTCTCATAGACATGTATTCTGCCCATAACCCTTTGTGATGCTAGTTTGCATTCCAAAAGCTCCTGCACCTGATTGGCTAGGTTTGAATCCAGGAAGATAATAGGTCAGGCAGAAGAAGCATTATATTAACCCCACAGCGTGGAGTCAGATTAATAAACTCACCTTTCAAAGGCTGGTACTGTGATGCTCTGGAAGTATACAGTAATTCACCAAGGATAGTTTGATCAAGTTTTTTTTTCCAAAACAGAACTGAAGTCTGAAATGTCTGGATTTACTGAACCAACACAACTGCCCACTTCAGTGAAGCCGGAGATAAAAGAAGAAGAATTTGATGATTTCCTACAAGAGTATCTGTCTACATGTAAGACAGTGGAAGAAAAGCCTGTAATGGATTGTGAATGCAAGACTGAAATGAACACGTCACCCATCATGACTTTGAAAGAAGAAAAGTATTCACCAATGGAAATCAAAGTTGAAGAAGAATTTGATTTAAGGAAATATGATGACTTTGACTCTTCACCTACAAGTAAGTTGCTTGTTTATTGTTATGTGTTATGTATATATATACAATACTTGTATTTTAGAGAATGGCTAACTTGTGCTTCACAATATGAGACCTATTGAGAGAACATAGAACTGTGAATACCTTACTTATGGGATACTACCTGTAGTCTGCTGCATTCAAAGGAGAGAAAGTGTCTGCAATCATTTGTTCTGAAGCTCTGTTATTCATGTGTGTGTATCTCTATTTAGATTTAGATTTCGGCTCTTGGTAGACACTTTTATCCTAAGTCACTTTCAAGTGATGTACATTTCTAACAAATAACCAATATATCAAAATACATATCAAATATATGTGCCAGTATTGTAGAAATTGCAAACCAGAAAGAGAAGAAGAGAGAATAATTTGTTTCATTTTTTTCTTCTTAAAATATTACAGGAGACATTCAAAGGATCCAATCTAACAAGATGGAACTCTGAGGAAAAAAGAAACAAAGATAGAAGTCACAATCGCTCACACCTAACCGAGCAAATGATGACACATACTGGAAAAAAACCACATGAGTGTTCTCAGTGTGGAAACTCCTTTAAGGACACTTCTAGCCTCAAGAGACACCAGAGGATCCATACTGGTGAAAAGCCGTATCAGTGTTCTCAGTGTGAAAAGGCCTTTAGCCAAATAGGTCCTCTCAAGACACACCAGAGGATCCACACTGGGGAGAAGCCGTATCAGTGTTCTCAGTGTGAAAAGGCCTTTAGCCAAATAGGTCCTCTCAAGACACACCAGAGGATCCATACTGGGGAAAAGCCGTATCAGTGTTCTCAGTGTGGAAAGGCCTTTAGACACATGTCTGCTTTCAAGACACACCAGAGGATCCATACTGGGGAAAAGCCGTATCAGTGTTCTCAGTGTGAAAAGGCCTTTGGCCAAATAGGTCCTCTCAAGACACACCAGAGGATCCATACTGGGGAAAAGCCGTATCAGTGTTCTCAGTGTGGAAAGGCCTTTAGCCAAATAGGTCATCTCAAGACACACCAGAGGATCCATACTGGGGAAAAGCCTTATCATGTTCTCAGTGTGAAAAGGCCTTTAGCCAAATAGGTCATCTCAAGACACACCAGAGGATCCATACTGGGGAAAAGCCGTATCAGTGTTCTCAGTGTGGAAAGTCTTTAGTAACATGTCTGATCTCAAGACACACCAGAGGACCATACTGGAGAAAGCCGTATCAGTGTTCTCAGTGTGAAAAGCCTTTAGCCAAATAGGTCATCTCAAGACACACCAGATGATCCACGGTTCTGATGTGCTGCCCTGATAAAACCAGATAAAGTTTTTACTTTCTTTAAAATGTCTTTGGTTTAATTCATTTTAAACAAAATGTCATGAACATGATTATGGCTAATTTCTTCATGTCTGAAGCATGTGTTGGGGTAAAGATTGAAACCTAAGTTTTTCAAGAGTTTGATGGTGTTGAGGAGGGGTGTGTGTGCTTGTATACAAACTACAATCTACAAGCATCTACTAGCACATGTACAAGTAAAAGTAGTGTATGCATCAGCTGTCTAGATATGAGGCCATAAACAGATCATCATGTGAAGGCTGTGAGCTTGGCAACAGCTGAAATATGTGTTGAGTCTCGGGGCGGGGTGGGGGTGCACAGAAAGGGTGGTAGGGAACAAAGCATTGTCATTGTCAAAAGGGTACACAGACAAACATGGCTACCTCGAGAAAACAGACTCTGCACTCACTGTAGTAATCGGGTAGTGGAGGATGAGTTTCTTTTCCTGACAGAATGTAATAAGTACAACAACATCAGGGGAACCTACTTCTCAAGAACAGAAGATATTTGCTCTGGGTTTATAAAAATGAAAAAAGAAGAAAAATCACTCCTAGGAGAAATAGGTGAATACAAAGACCTAATATCCTAGTGTCTACTCTCCTGCCATATATTGAGAGAGAATACCACATAACTGTAAATAATGAATAAAACATTAACATTTATTGTTGTTTTCTCTCTTTTCATCGGTTAATTACATACATTTTTTACTGAAAGGTATGTCATTATATTTTATACTATTTTTCACTTTACGATTTTTTACTTCATTTGTTTGTCCATTATTATCATTATTATTATTATTATTATTAGAAACACTATTATTCACAAAACAAAATGTACTTTGCACGAAGAAGACTGATTGACCAGAATTTAATTGATGAAGAGTTTTAGGTTTGGCTAAATTGTCCAGACACATCAGGAAATACACACAGTAGACAAACCTTACAAATGCTCAAGATGCAGAGATGCCGTCTGTGTGAAATCACAGCCCAAGGTTCATCAGGGCATACACACAGGAGAAAAGGCCTGTTAGGGTTCTCAGTGTGGAATGGCTTTTAATCAAAAGTGTCATGTGAAGAAGTATTGAAAGATACAAACAGGAAAAGTGCCCCATCAGTGGAGTGCAAGTGACGAGAGATTCCCTGCACCCTAAAATCTTATCCCCTAATGCTCATCATTTTAGAAATCTAACAGTAATGCTTGAGGTTCATCAGAGGATTCACTTTGGAGAAAATCTGTAGGAGTCCTCTACATGTGGGAAAAGCTGCAGAACTGAATGTTTTTGGGACCATGTGTCTCTAAAGTCACTGTTATTTAGTGTGACCCATGTCAGGTCGGCCTGGAGATTAACACCTCCCACTGTAAAACCCAGGATAATTAAACTGAGACTTTCTTCCTTCTAGTCAGAGAAGTTGATGGATCTACTTGTGTAACCATTGCCTGACAAATCTCAAATGCAAATCTCAAAATCAGAGTCTCAAATGTTGATTAAACAGCATATTTTTTAAATGAACAGTAAGGATTTCAGTACTACCACAAGCTCAGTATGAAGCATTACATCTACAAACAATCTAATTGGACAAAAGTGTGTGAGACATAAGTGTGCAATGAGGATGTAGTATGATGTCACCACGGCTGAAAATGCACTGCAGGGGAGCACTGGAGGCAGGCACTGCTAAGACCCTGATGGCCAATGACCACATCAGACATAGCACTGCTGATAGCCTCATGTTGAGGATGAGTTGCTTTGTAAAACTTTTGCATTTCATCAATGTTTTTTTAGTTGGAGTACTGCCAAGAATGAAGCTATTATTATTAATGTGAGTTGCATATGCTCTTGTGGTATTTTTAGAGTAAGATACATTATCATATGAGGTAAAAACCCTTGAATTGTAGTTGAGCTGGACACACCACTGCCATCCACAGTAAGGCAAAAACAGATGAAAAGTAAAGTATTCAGGAATTAACGATTGGGTAAATGTCTGGGATTCTTGGTCAAATAATAATGTCCCTGTGTTACTAGGCAAAAAAAAGTTTTTTAGGGGTCCCATTGAATTCTAATTTATTCCATTATTTTTAAGTGGAGCTTCACACCTGTATGGTAGGTCTGATATTAAACTTCCTCTCTATCCTTATATCAGTATGATAGACACACGCACAAAAACACTACATGCTAAATAAATACTCCCCTATACATAGAGGTGATGAACACAGCTAAGACCAGAATGGAAGCTTCCTTCAGTTTACCAGCCACCCGAACTTTACTCTCCTTCCCCATCACATTTCAGTTCACACCCCCAGCCCCCTACTACACTCCTTTGTGGAGTTTCTGCAGGCTGAGCTATGGCCATGCCCACCTGAGGACCATCAGACGTGTAAACGGTTCTCATAGACATGTAATTCCTGCCCATAACCCTTTGTCATGCTAGTTTGCATTTCAAAAGGTCCTGAACCTGATTGGCTAGGTTTGAATCCAGGAAGATAATAGGTCAGGCAGAAGAAGCATTATATTAACACCACAGAGTCAGATTACTAAACTCACCTTTTCAAGGCTGGCACTGGGATGCTCTGGAAGCATACTCTAGGTGAAATTCATCAGCAGTACAACTATACTGTAGTTCTGTGAAGATTTTCACTATATCGCAAATAGATAGTTTAACCGAAAACAGAACGTCTGAAATGTCTGGATTTACTAAACCGACACAACTGCCCACTTCAGTGAAGCAGGAGATAAAAGAAGAAGAATTTGATGATTTCCTACAAGAGTATCTGTCAACAACTCAGACAGTGGAAGAAAAGACTGGACTAGAATATGAATGCAAGACTGAAATGTATATGTCACCTACCAGTACCTTGAAAGAAGAAAGGTATTCACCAATGGAAATCAAAGTTGAAGAAGAATTTGATTTAAGAGAAAATGATGACTTTGACTCTTCACCTACAAGTAAGTTGCTTGTTTATTGTAATGTGTTATTTATATTTACAATACTTGAATTTTAGAGAATGGCTAACTTGTGCTTCACAATATGAGACCTATTGAGAGAACATAGAACTGTGAATACCTTACTTATGGCATATTACCTGTAAGTCTGCTGCATTTCAAAGGAGAGAAAGTGTCTGTAATCATTTGATCTGAAGCTCTGTAAATTCATGCGTGTGTATCTCTGTTTAATATTACATTCAAGCTTCTGGTAGAACACTTTTATCCCAAGTCACTTCCAAGTGATGTACATTTCTAACAAATAACCAATATATCAAAAATACATATCAAATATATGTGCCAGTATTGTAGAAATTGCATACCAGAAAGAGGAGAAGAGGGAAATATTGTTTTATTTTTTCTTCTTACAGGAGACTTCAAAGGATCCAATCTAACAAGATTTGGAACTCTGAGGAAAAAAGAAACAAAGAGAGACCCAATTGCTCACACCTAACCGAGCAGATGATGACACATACTGGAAAAAAGCCACATGAGTGTTCTCAGTGTGGAAACTCCTTTAAGGACACTTCTAGCCTCAAGAGACACCAGAGGACCATACTGGTGAACAAGGCCGTATCAGTGTTCTCAGTGTGGAAGGCCTTTAGTCACATGTCTTCTCTCAAGACACACCAGAGGATCCATACTGGGGAAAAGCAGTATCAGTGTTCTCAGTGTGAAAAGGTCTTTAGCCAAATAGGTCCTCTCAAGGCACACCAGAGGATCCATACTGGGGAAAAGCCATATCTGTGCACTACTTGTGGGATGAGTTTCAAGAGGAAATCATGTCTCACCACCCATCAGATGACACACTCGGGAGAAAATCCACATCACTGTTCAGAGTGTGGGAAGGTCTTTAGCCACATGTCTGCTCTCAAGGTACACCAGAGGATCCATACTGGGGAAAAGCCGTATCAGTGTTCTCAGTGTGGGAAGGCATTTAGAACAAATGATCAACTCAAGACACACCAGAGGACCCATACTGGTGAAAAGCCGTATCATTGTTCTCAGTGTGGAAAGGCCTTTAGTGCAATTAATCATTTAAAGACACACCAGAGGATCCATACTGGGGAAAAGCCGTATCAGTGTCCTCAGTGTGGAAAGGCCTTTAGACACATGTCTACTCTCAAGACACACCAGAGGATCCATACTGGGGAAAAGCCCGGTGTCCTCAGTGTGGAAAGGCCTTTAGTATAATTGGTTATCTCAAGACACACCAGAGGATCCATACTGGGGAAAAGCCATATCAGTGTTCTCAGTGTGGAAATGCCTTTAGTATAATTGGTTATCTCAAGAGACACCAGACTATCCACAGTTCTGATGTGCTGCCCTGATAATACTTGATAAAGTATAAGTTATTTAAATGTATTTGGTTAGATTAGTTTTAAACAACATGTGATGTACATGATTAAGGCTAATTTCTTCATGTCTGAAGCATGTGTTGGGGTAGAGATTGAAACCTTAGTTTTTCAAGTGTGTGATGGTAGATCTAAATGTGTTCTAGATTCAGCTTTCTAGATATGAGGCCATAAACAGATCATCATGTGAAGGCTGTGAGCTTGGCAATAGCTGAAATATGTGTTGAGTCTCGGGGCGGGGTGGGGGTGCACAGAAAGGGTGGGAGGGAACAAAGCATTGTCATTGTCAAAAGGGTACACAGACAAACATGGCTACCTCGAGAAAACAGACTCTGCACTCACTGTAGTAATCGGGTAGTGGAGGATGAGTTTCTTTTCCTGACAGAATGTAATAAGTACAACAACATCAGGGAAACCTACTTCTCAAGAACAGAAGATATTTGCTCTGGGTTTATAAAAATGAAAAGAGAAGAAAAATCACTCCTAGGAGAAATAGGTGAATACAAAGACCTAATATCCTAGTGTCTATTCTCCTGCCACATATTGAGAGAGAGAATACCACATAACTGTAAATAATGAATAAAACATTCACATTTATTGTTGTTTTTTCTCTTTACTTTTGGTTAATTACATACATTTTTTACTGAATGGTATGTCATTTTATTTGATAATATATTTCACTTTACGATTTTTTACTTCATTTATTTGTCCATTATTATTACTCACACAACCCATTGCCATGCTAGTTTCTTCACGAAGAACACTGATTGACCAGAATTTAATTGATGAAGAGTTTTAGGTTTGGCTAAATTGTCCAGACACATCAGGAAATACACACAGTAGACAAACCTTACAAATGCTCAAGATGCAGAGATGCCGTCTGTGTGAAATCACAGCCCAAGGTTCATCAGGGCATACACACAGGAGAAAAGGCCTGTTAGGGTTCTCAGGGTGGAATGGCTTTTAATCAAAAGTGTCATGTGAAGAAGTATTGAAAGATACAAACAGGAAAAGTGCCCCATCAGTGGAGTGCAAGTGACGAGAGATTCCCTGCACCCTAAAATCTTATCCCCTAATGCTCATAATTTTAGAAATCTAACAGCAATGCTAAAGGTTCATCAGAGGATTCACTTTGGAGAAAATCTGTAGGAGTCCTCTACATGTGGGAAAAGCTTCAGAACTGAATGAAACCTTACCAACGCTCTTTGAGGAAAGGATTCATTCAGAAAGGCACATTGAAGAGTCATCATAGGTGAACTCACCCCTCACCCACACTTTCAGTCCATGAGTTCTTACTGGAGAGAAGCCTTTTGTCTGTTCTGAATGTGGGAAGAGCTGTCTTTGAGTTCATACTGGAGAGAAGCCTTTTGTCTGTTCTGAATGTGGGAAGAGCAGTCTTTGAGTTCATACTGGAGAGAAGCCTTTTGTCTGTTCTGAATGTGGGAAGAGCTGTCTTTGTGTGTTCTGTACTGACTTCAGAGAATCCACACTGGGGAGAACACTCATGAATGCTCTGCGTGTGGGAAGAGGTTTGATTAAAGTTCTCATCTTTGGAGCTATTTTGAAACCATATGGCACACACACACAGAGAGAGAGAGAGAGAGAGAGAGAGGCTGTGGAAGTGATGCTCCCTAATAATAGGTCACAACTTGTGCCAGGGTTTGGGCCCTAATGATAGGTCACACTTGTGCTAGAGTTTGGGCCCTAATGATAGGTCACACTTGTGCCAGGGTTTGAGGAATAAACTGTGACCATGTTCCCTCCCAGAGGTGTGGTGGAATGAAAAATCAGAAACAATGTCTTATGATTCATATGTAGTTTATGCCCTTGTGGATCTTAGAGTTAGAATGAAAGTTAAAGTAACATTATGCAACAATTTGACACTTTTTGAGGTATGGCTTTATAGGCAACTAGTTTTGGTACCATCCTCAAATTAATTTTGATAGCATATGGTCATGTGAAGGACAGATAAACACCTGTGTCTTTCCCATTAGCCATCCAGGATAAGCCCTGTGTAGGTCTCTATACCGGGCTAGAAAACCCTGCAAAATTGGAAGAAAAGCTTTCACAGCATGACATTGTTAGCTATACTGCCAAAAAACACCAGTTAGTGTGTTGGCAAGCTTCTATCGGTGTCAACTGGGCTGTTGGTGGTGTTTGCAAGGTTTTTGCATGCCTTTTAGGTAGTTTTGGAACAGAACTCCTTATTGCTGCTTTAAGCAAAGGACCTCTTGAAGTATATCTGGTTGTTACATGTGTGACTCTGTTCCTGAGCTGTATGTGTGAGGCTGAGCTCTAAGAGGAGAAGAACTGAATGTTTTTGGGACCATGTGTCTCTAAAGTCCCTGTTATTTAGTGTGACCCATGTTAGGTGGGCCTGGAGATTAACACCTTCTACTGTCAGACCAAGGGTACTTAAACTGAGACTTTCTTCCTTCTAATCAGAGAAGTTGATGGATCTACTTGTGAAACCATTGCCTGACAAATCTCAAATGCAAATCTCAAAATCAGAATCTCAAATGATGATTAAACAGCATATTTTTAAAATAACAGTACGGATTTCAGTATAAACATACCACTAGTTCAGGATGAAGCGTTACATCTACAAAAAATCTAATTGGACAAAAGTGTGTGAGACATTAGTGTGCAATGAGGATGTAGTATGATGTCACCATGGCTGAAAATGCACTGCAGGGGAGTACTGGAGGCAGGCACTGCTAAGACCCTGATGGCCAATGACCACATCAGACATAGCACTGCTGATAGCCTCATGTTGAGGATGAGTTGCTTTGTAAAACTTTTGCATTTCGTCAATGTTTTTTTTTTGTTGGAGTACTGCCAAGAATGTAGCTATTATTATTAATGTGAGTTGCATATGCTCTTGTGGTATTTTAAAAGTAAGATACATTATCATATAAGGTAAAAACCCTTGAATTGTAGTTGATCTGGATGGACCACTGCCATCAACAGTAAGGCAAAAACAGATGAAGAGTAAAGTATTCAGAATTAACTTGGGTAAATGTCTGGGATTCTGGTGCAAATGATAATGTCCTGTGTTTTTGGTCCCATGAATTCTATTTATTTCCATATTTTTTTGTAGAGCTTCACACTGTTTGTAATGTCTGATATTAAACTTCCTCTCTATCCTTATATCAGTATGATACACACACACACACACAAAACACACATGCTAAATAAATACTCACCTATACATAGAGTATAAGCAAGCTTAGACAGAATGGAAGCTTCCTTCAGTTTACCAGCCCACCCCCATCTTCACTCTCCTTCCCCATCACATTTCAGTTCACACCCCCAGCCCCCTACTACACTCCTTTGTGGAGTTTCTGCAGGCTGAGCTATGGCCATGCCCACCTGAGGACTATCAGACGTGTAAACGGTTCTCATAGACATGTAATTGCTGCCCATAACCCTCTGTCATGCTAGTTTGCATTCCAAAAGCTCCTGCACCTGATTGGCTAGGTTTGAATCCAGGAAGATAATAGGTCAGGCAGAAGAAGCATTATATTAACACCACAGAGTCAGATTACTTAACTCACCTTTTCAAGGCTGGCACTGGGAAGCTCTGGAAGCATACTGTATGTGTAGTTCATCAGCAGTACAACTATACTGTAGTTCTGTGAAGATTTTCACTATATCGCAAATAGATAGTTTAACCGAAAACAGAACTGAAGTCTGAAATGTCTGGATTTACTAAACCGACACAACTGCCCACTTCATCAGTGAAGCGGGAGATAAAAGAAGAAGAATTTGATGATTTCCTACAAGAGTATCTGTCTACAACTCAGACAGTGGAAGAAAAGCCTGGAGTGGAATACGAATGCAAGACTGAAATGTATATGTCACCTACCAGTACCTTGAAAGAAGAAAGGTATTCACCAATGGAAATCAAAGTTGAAGAAGATTTTGATTCAAGAGAATATGATGACTTTGACTCTTCACCTACAAGTAAGTTGCTTATTTAATGTAATGTGTTATGTATATTTACAATAGTTGAATTTTAGAGAATGGCTAACTTGTGCTTCACAATATTAAGCCTATTCAAACCTATTCAGGCTGTGAATACCTTACTTATGGGATAATATATGTAATATCTGTCTCCTGCATTCAAAGGACAGAAAGTGTCTGTAATATTTTTTTCTGAAGCTCTGTAATTCATGTGTATGTATCTCTGTTTACATTTACATTAAGGCTCTAAGTAAACACTTTTATCCTAAGTCACTTCCAAGTGATGTACATTTCTAACAAATAACCAATATATCAAAAATATATGCCAGTATTGTAGAAATTCCATACCAGAAAGAGGAGAAGAGAGAATATATTGTTTAATTATTTTTCTTCTTAAAATATTACAGAAGACATTCAAAGGATCCAATCTAACAAGAGTTGGAAATCTGAGGAAAAAAGAAACAAAGACAGAAGTCCAAATCGCTCACACCTAACCGAGCATATGATGACACATACTGGAAAAAAGCCACATGAGTGTTCTCAGTGTGGAAACTCCTTTAAGGAAACTTCTAGCCTCAAGAGACACCAGAGGATCCATACTGGTGAAAAGCCGTATCAGTGTTCTCAGTGTGGAAAGGCCTTTAGCCAAATAGGTCCTCTCAAGACACACCAGAGGATCCATACTGGGGAAAAGCCGTATCAGTGTTCTCAGTGTGGGAAGGTCTTTAGTCACATGTCCTCTCTCAAGATACACCAGAGGATCCATACTGGGGAAAAGCCGTATCAGTGTTCTCAGTGTGGGAAGGTCTTTAATCACATGTCTGATCTCAAGAAACACCAGAGGATCCATACTGGGGAAAAGCCATATCAGTGTTCTCAGTGTGGGAAGGCCTTTAGTACAAATGATAATTTAAAGACACACCAGAGGATCCATACTGGTGAAAAGCCATATCAGTGCATTACTTGTGGGAAGAGTTTCAAGACAAACTCCCATCTCACCTCCCATCAGATCACACACTCTGGAGATAAGCCACATCACTGTTCAGAGTGTGGGAAGGTCTTTAGTCACATGTCTGCTCTCAAGGTACACCAGAGGATCCATACTGGGGAAAAGCCGTATCAGTGTTCTCAGTGTGGAAAGGCCTTTAGTACAATTGATCATTTCAAGACACACCAGAGGATCCATACTGGGGAAAAGCCGTATCAGTGTTCTCAGTGTGGAAAGACCTTTACTCGAGCGTATCATCTCAAGAGCCACCAGAGGATCCATACTGGGGAAAAGCCGTATCAGTGTTCTCAGTGTGGAAAGGACTTTAGTCACATGTCTGCTCTCAAGAAACACCAGAGGCTCCATACTGGTGAAAAGCCGTATCAGTGTTCTCAGTGTGGAAAGGCCTTTAGCCAAATAGGTCATCTCAAGACACACCAGAGGACCCATACTGGGGAAAAGCCATTTCAGTGTTCTCAGTGTGGGAAGGTCTTTAGTCAAATGTCTGCTCTCAAGACACACCAGAGGATCCATACTGGTGAAAAGCCGTATCACTGTACTCAGTGTGGAAAAGCCTTTAGCGAAATAGGTAATCTCAAAACACACCAGAGGATCCATAGTGGGGAAAAGCCGTATCAGTGTTCTCAGTGTGGGAAGGCCTTTAGTACAAATGCTAATTTAAAGACACACCAGAGGATCCACGGTTCTGATGTGATGCCCTGATAATACTTGATAAAGTTTTTACTTTCTTTAAATGTTAAATGAATTATAAACAAAATGTGATGTACATGATTACGGCTAATTTCTTCATGTCTGAAGCATGCACTGCAAAAAGTGAAATCTTAGTAAGATGAAATATCTTCAATCAAGGCAATATATGCTTGTTTTTGTCTGACAAGATATTTCTTCTTACCAGGCATTTTTTATATTAGAGCATTTCACTTGCTTCAAGTGTTTCAGTCCTTAATTATCTTAATGAGGTTTTATTACTGGTTCTGAGCACGTTAATGCTTGAAACTAGAATTACCGTAATTATAAGGCAGTATAAGTACAAAACTGCTTTGTCAAAGTCAGAATTTCTTATTTCAAGCATCTTATCCTTCTCATCTCTACATATATAAAAAACAGATAATGACCAAAGGAATTAATTGTTTTACAGCACAGCACAGCAATTATGTATTCCTGTAGACAAAATACTATACAGTGCAAAGACAGTATTTAACTAAGTCAAACTTTTGCTTTAAGAACAGACTTTATCATCCTTTAGCAGGTTAAAGTGAGTGAGGAAAACGTGCTTATATTCAGCAAATGCTAGCACCAGCATCTTGAAATGAGGCTATTTGCTAGGCAATTTACCTTGAAATCAGTACAGCTACACTAAAAACAGGTATGTTTGCCTATATCCCCAAAAGATTTAAGAATTATTTTCTCAATATGTAGACAAATGTGCTTAAATTCAGCAAATGCTAGCACCATCATCTTGAAGTAAGGCTATATATTAGGCAATTGATCTTAAAACCAGTAAACCTACACTAAAAACAAGTACATTTTCCTACATATTGAGAAAATGATTCTTAAATGTTTTTGTATCTAGGCAAATATACTTGTTTTTAGTGTAGCTTGACTGATTTCAAGAGAAATTGCCTGGCATATCACCTCATTTCAAGATGATGGTGCTATCATTTGCTGAATATAAGCAAATTTTTGTACATTTCAAGAAAATAATTCTTGAATTGTTTTGTATTTAGGCATGTACTTGTTTTTAGAGTAGATTTACTGATTTCAAGATACATTTCCTATGTTGACTCATTTCAAGATAATGGTGCTAACATTTGCTTAATATAAGCACATTTTCTACATAGTGAGAAAAACATTCTTAAATCTTGAGAAAATAATTCTTACATTTGTTTTGTATTTAGGCATATGTGCTTGTTTTAAGTGTAGTTGTACTGATTTCAAGATATATTGCCTAACATATAGCCTCATTTCAAGATGATGGTGCTAGCATTTGCTGAATATAAGCACGTTTTCCTACATATTGAGAAAAGAATTCTTAAATATTTTGACAAATGTACTTGTTTTTAGTCTGGCCACACTCGCTTTAAGATACATTTGGGTTCTTTGAGGCTAGATATTTTTACTTTTTTTACAAAGTCTTGGTAAGTCAAATCTTCCTGTTCTGTTGGCAGATAATTTAGCTTATTTTAAGTGATATATACCCCCTTTTTTACTTTTTTTTCTTGTTTTTGAAGGCTGATTTTTTGCAGTGTGTGTTGGGGTAGAGATTGGGGTAGAGATTGAAACCTAAGTTTTTCAAGTGTGTGATGGTGTTGAGGAGGGGTGTGTGTGCTTGTATACAAACTACAATCTACAAACATCTACTAGCGCATGTACAAGTAAAAGTAGTGTATGCATCAGCTGTCTAGATATGAGGCCATAAACAGATCATCATGTGAAGGCTGTGAGCTTGGCAACAGCTGAAATATGTGTTGAGTCTCGGGGCGGGGTGGGGGTGCACAGAAAGGATGGTAGGGAACAAAGCATTGTCATTGTCAAAAGGGTACACAGACAAACATGGCTACCTCGAGAAAACAGACTCTGCACTCACTGTAGTAATCGGGTAGTGGAGGATGAGTTTCTTTTCCTGACAGAATGTAATAAGTACAACAACATCAGGGAAACCTACTTATCAAGAACAGAAGATATTTGCTCTGGGTTTATAAAAATGAAGAGAAGAAAAATCACTCCTAGGGCAAATAGGTGAATACATAGACCTAATCTCCTTGTATCTACTCTCTTGCCACATATTGAGAGATAATACCACATAACTGTAAATAATGAATAAAACATTAACATTTATTGTTGTTTTTTCTTGTTTCATTTGGTAAATTACATAATTTTTTTACTGAAAGGTATCGTAAAGATACCTATTTCCGCCCCAGCTATTAAAAAAGTGACAAACAGTTAAAAACATTTATAGATCGAAAAATATTTAATCAATCAATCTTACATATTTCAGTAGCGGTGGGTGTCTAGATTAGGACTGGTAACTTGTTTGGATTTCAACTGAAACGTGTTTTCAGTTTTTTTCCGTTGTGTAGACCGACACGCAAATTTAGCTGATACAGGAGGTGGAACCCATAATCACCCTTTCTGTATATATGTCTATGGAAAGCTCTATGACCCTCACAAATTCTCGTCGCGAAATCGAATTCGTTCAGTTGGTTTTCATGAGGGTTTGTACACACAGAAATAAATCGCTGTCTAGTACACTTAATAACGCTGTACAACTGCAATTTTTTGCACACATACATACGTATGGTGTTTAAAATCCGTTATCCTGGTTGATACAGAAATCAATATTAAGTAACGTTTACCTGCGTGAGGGCGATTATAGGTCTCGGGCGGAAATAAGGGTTGTTGCGATATGTCAGTTTATTTTATTATATTTTTCCCTTGACGATTTTTTACTTTATTTATTTGTCCATTATCATTAGTATTATTATTCATAGAAACACTTTTATTCACACCAAAAAAAATCGACTTTGCATGAAGAATTTATTTGATGAAGAGTTTTAGGTTAATCAGAGAATACACACAGGTGAAAAGGCCTACTAGGCATTTCGCTGTGGAACAGCTTTTAATCAAATGTGAAGAAGTATTGAAAGACACATACAGGAGAAATGCCCCAATCAGTGCAGTGCAAGTGACAAGAGATTCCCTGCACCCTAAGATCTTATCCAACATGAAATAACACAAATAGGCAAATACTCATGATTTTAGAAATCTTACAGTAACAGCTAAAGGTTCATCACAGGATTCACTTTGGAGAAAATCTGTAGTAGTCCTCTACATGTGGGAAAAGCTTCCCCAAAACCCACAGGTGCAACCAGCCATCAGATCAACCACAGGTGTGTTCTGTACTGACTTCAGATAATCCACACGGGAGAACCCTCATGAATGATCTGCGTGTGGGAAGAGGTTTGCTCAAAGTTCTCATCTTTGGAGATATTTTGAAACAGAAAACATATGGCACACACACAGAGGAAGAGAGAGAGAGAGAGGGAGAGAGAGAGAGGGAGGGAGAGAGAGAGGATGTGGAAGTGATGCTCCCTAAAAATAGGTCACAACTTGTGTACCGGGTTTGGGCCCTAATGATAGGTCACACTTGTGCCAGGGTTTGAAGAATAAGGTGTGGTGGAATGAAAAAAATCAGAAACAATACCTTATGATTCATATGTAGTTTATGCCCTTGTGGATCTTAGAGTTAGAATTACAGTTAAAGTAACATTATGCAACAATTTTACACTTTTTGAGGTATGGTTTTATAGGCAACTAGTTTTGGTACCATCCTCAAAATCATTTTGATAGCATATGGTCATGTGAAGGACGGATTAACACCTGTGTCTTTCCCACTAGCCATCCAGGATATGCCCTACATAGGTCTGTATACCGGGCTAGAATACTCTGCAAAATTGGAAGAAAAGCTTTCCCAGCATGATATTGCTAGCTATACTGCCAAAAGACACCAGTTAGTGTGTTGGCAAGCTTCTATGTGTCAACTGGGCTGTTGGTGGTGTTTGCAAGGTTTTTGCATGCCTTTTAGGTAGTTTTGGAACAGAACTCCTTATTGCTGCTTTAAGCAAAGGACCTCTTGAAGTATATCTGGTTGTTACATGTTTGACTCTGTTCCTGAGCTGTATGTGTGAGGCTGAGCTCTAAGAGGAGAAGAACTGAATGTTTTTGGGACCATGTGTCTCTAAAGTCCCTGTTATTTAGTGTGACCCATGTCAGGTGGGCCTGGAGATTAACACCTTCTACTGTCAGACCAAGGACACTTAAACTGAGACTTTCTTCCTTCTAATCAGAGAAATTGTTGGATCTACTTGTGAAACCATTGCCTGACAAATCTCAAATGCTGATTAAACAGCATATTTTTAAATTAACAGTAAGGATTTCAGTACAAACATACCACTAGCTCAGTATGAAGCATTACATCTACAAACAATCTAATTGGACACAAGTGTGTGAGACATACGTGTGCAAAGAGGATGTAGTTTGATGCCTCCGTGGCTGAAAATGCACTGCAGGGGAGCACTGGAGGCAGGCACTGCTAAGACCCTGATGGCCAATGACCATATCAGACATAGCACTGCTCATAGCCTCATGTTGAGGATGAGTTGCTTTGTAAAACTTTTGCATTTCGTCAATGTTTTTTTAGTTGGAGTACTGCCAAGAATGTAGCTATTATTATTAAAGTGAGTTGCATATGCTCTTGTGGTATTTTTAAAAAGTAAGATACATTATCATATGAAGTCAAAACCCTTGAATTGTAGTTGATCTGGACGCACCACTGCCATCCACAGTAAGGCAAAAACAGATGAAAAGTATTCAGATTTAACTGGGGTAAATCTCTGGGATTCTGGTGCAAATGATAATGTCCTGTGTACTCACAAAAAACATTTGTTTAGGTCCCATGAATTCTATTTATTTCCATTATTTTTGAAGTGGAGCTTCACACTGGTGTAGTAGTTCACATATACTACGGTAATGTTGGCCATAGTATTACGGTAATTACGGTATCTGTATGAGCCACTTCACTATCTGTATACCGGCATTCGAGTTATAAGTAAACGGCAAACAGACGTATCTTCTCTCTGTCTCCGTGTGCCCTTCCTTCACCTACAAATATTACAGTGGCGACGAGGTAACAAAGTGAATCCACATCAGTGATGAAAACTAAAGGTGTTTGATGAGTATAACTTCTCCTAAATGCAAGATTTCCCATGTTTTCTGGTTCGGAAGAAACCGTAAATGCTAGCTGCTGAAATAGTTTCGATGCTAAGCAAGGCACAACATTTGAAAGCGCAAGAGCGCCCTCCTGTGGTGAGTGACTAACAAAAAGGGAAAATTGTGTTCAAGACAAACAGGAAGTGGTTTAAATTGACAAAGAAAAACGGAGATTAACTGAAAGGGAAGTCAACTGAAGGATTTCTTGAAAGAGGGGAAATTATAAAGTTGCAGAGACATTCAAATAAGACTACAACTGCAGAAATGGCATATATCGGAAAGGTTCCGGAATTTGACAGTAAGAAAGAAGATTTTGATTCATATTTGGAAAGGTTTGAAAGATGGCTGTCTGCAAATGACATTGATGCAGGGAAGAATGCTGATGTATTCGTGAGTGTTTTGGGTCCGACTGAATATGGATTACTAAAAAATTTGGTTGCACCGAAAAAAGTCAGTGAGGAGACTTACGATAGCCTCACGAAAGCCATGTCACTGCATTTCAAGCCGAAGCCTATCTTGATAGCGGAACGCTTCAGATTCTACAAACGACAGCAAAAGCAAGATGAATCAGTCTCTGAATATATCCTTGCACTGAAGAAACTAGCGAGCACTTGTGACTTTGGACAATTTCTCAATGATGCACTCAGGGATAAGTTTGTATGTGGCCTCTTAGGGGAGCGGTATCACAAAAGGCTACTCTCTGAAAAAGAACTTACTTTCAAAAAGGCCTGTGAAATTACACTTGCTCTAGAATTGGCCTACAAGGACACAAAAGAATTGAGAGAACATGCTGAGAAACCAAAAGGTGCAGTTAACAAAGTCTTCAATACTTCAAGTGAAAGACGAAATCACATGAAAGGTCAAAGTTCACGTTACGACCGGCAGGATGATTCTAGAGGAAAACAACGGGTTTCAGAGAAATGGCAGTGCTATCGATGTGGCAAAGATAACCATCAACCAACTGAATGCCACTACCGCACTGAAACATGCCATGGATGCGGGAAGGTTGGACATTTGAAAAGAGTCTGCAAGAAAATAAGACAGAGGGACAAAGCGCAAATGGTCATAGCAACCAGGGAAACGGATGACTCAGAAGATGGTGATGACGATGAGCTGGAATTGTTTACAGTATACACTGCACAAGGAAAGAAAGACGGCATTTTTGTCAGCATGGAGTTATCTGGGAAACCAGTGAAAATGCAAGTGGATACGGGTGCTTCAGTATCTTTGATTCCAGAGTCCCTTTATCAGGAGCAACTGAAGAATTGCCCACTAAAACCAGCTGCCATTCACCTGTCTTCATACACAGGAGATATCATACCTGTGCTGGGGAAGGTCCTGGTGCCGGTGAAGTATGGGGAACAAGAGTGGAAGTTGCCACTTGTGGTGGTTAAAGGCAGTAAACCGCCATTGCTGGGAAGAAATTGGCTGCAGAAGATAAAGCTGAACTGGGGCAAGATCTTCAGCCTTCAGAGAACTGAACCACTCACACTGCAAGACATGCTTGAAAAGCACAAAGACTTGTTCAAGGATGGATATGGGAAGATTAAAGACTTCAGAGCAAAGATTAGAGTGCAGAGCAGTGCCAAACCAATCTTCCACAAGTCACGACCAGTACCTTATGCGTTGAGGGAAGCAGTGGAAAAAGAACTTGAGCGCTTACAGAAGAACGGAATCATTACACAAGTGGAAAGGAGTGATTGGGCTGCACCTATCGTCGTAGTACCAAAGAAAGACAAGACTGTGAGATTGTGCGGTGACTACAAAGTGACTGTGAATAGATGCATACTCCCAGAAGAATATCCTCTACCAAACGCTGAGGACTTATTTGCTACTCTGGCTGGCGGAATAGTTTTCAGTAAACTTGACCTGTCCTTCGCTTATCAACAATTGCAGCTTGATCCAGAATCAGAGCAGTATCTGACGATACACACACACAAAGGCCTCTTCAGATACCACCGTCTGGCCTACGGTGTCTCCACAGCTCCGGCAGTGTTCCAACACACAATGGACCAAATCCTTCATGGAATGGAGAATGTAGTGTGCTTTATGGATGACATCCTTGTCTCAGCGCCTACAAAAGAAAGACATTTAGCAATATTAGATGAAGTCATGAAAAGACTGGAAAAGCATGGAATAAGGATCAAGAAATCAAAGTGTGCATTCTTGCAAGATTCAGTGGAGTACCTCGGATACAGAATTGATGCACAAGGACTTCACCCAACAGCAAGCAAGGTAGAAGCCATAGTAAACGCACCAGCTCCACAGAATGTTACAGAGCTAAGATCATTCCTGGGATTGCTTAATTATTATGGAAAGTTCTTGGCAAATGTATCTACATTACTGCATCCACTTCACCAGCTGCTACACACAGACACACCATGGACATGGTCAGAGAAATGTGAAGACGCATTCAAAGCCTGCAAACAGCGTCTCCTGAACAGTAAGTGTCTTGCACACTATGACCCAGAGAAGCCTCTTAGGCTAGCATGTGACGCCAGTCCATATGGTGTTGGTGCAGTAATTTCGCATGTGCTACCCTCTGGTGAAGAGCAACCAATTGCTTTTGCATCAAGGACTCTTTCATCAAGTGAGCGAAATTATGCTCAAATTGAAAAAGAAGCATTGAGCATAATATTCGGTGTCAAGAAATTCCATAAGTACCTGTATGGAAGGAAGTTTGTGCTTTTGACCGACCACAAGCCACTTTTGACCATATTAGGCCCCAAATCAGCAGTTCCAACTCTTGCTGCACTCCGCATGCAACGCTGGGCCTTAATCCTACTGGCATATGACTATGACATCCAGTATAGACGTTCCAGTGACCACGCCAATGCAGATGCGTTGTCACGTCTTCCATGCAAGCATGACGCTGATGAAAGCACAGATGAGAATGAAGCCTTCTGTGTGTCCCATGTTGAGCAGTTGCCCGTGTCTGCCAAAGACATAGCAGAAGAGACTAGACTTGACCCAATCCTCTCTAAGGTCCTGGATCTGACATTGTCAGGATGGCCAAAGTTTGTGCCCAATCCAGAGCTCAAGCCATTTTACTTGAGGAAGGACCAGTTGTCTACAGACCAGGGATGTATTCTTTGGGGGTCAAGGGTAATTATACCGCCGAAGTTCAGGCAGCGTCTTCTGTCAGATGTGCATGAGGGACATCCAGGAATGACACGGATGAAGGCATTAGCCAGAAGTTTCCTGTGGTGGCCTGCACTAGACCAAGAGATAGAGAATCACGTGAGTCAGTGTGCAGCGTGTGAGACTACACTGAACAGACCTGCTGCAGCACCTCTTCATCCTTGGTCATGGGCTACAACACCGTGGGAAAGGATACATGTGGACTTCGCTGAAATCAACAAGCAGCACTACCTGGTGGTAGTAGATGTCTATTCCAAATGGCTAGAAGTCCTGCCTACACAACTAACAACAGCAGAGAAGACTGCAAATCTTCTCAGGAACCTCTTTGCGTCATATGGTCTGCCAAAGGTGCTCGTGTCAGACAATGGCCCTCCCTTTACATCGACGGAGTTTGAGCAGTTTCTCAAGAATAACGGAGTACGCCATGTTCTCACACCACCTTACCATCCTGCGTCTAACGGAGCAGCGGAACGAGCGGTACAGACTTTCAAGAAAGCCTGGACGCGACTGGAAGCACAGTCTGTGTCACCCCATCTACGGCTTGCTCGGTTCCTGTTCACATATCGAAACACTCCTCACACAGTCACTGAACGCACCCCGGCTGAATTGTTCCTGAAAAGACAACCACGCACTCGCCTGTCATTACTGAAGCCGGACATATCCGAAGTGGTGGTCAAGCATCAGCTACAACAGAAAAAGGCTCATGACAAGCGGGCAAAGCCTCTCCGGATGTTTAATCTGGGAGAGAGGGTGTTAGTTCGAGATTTCAGACATCCTAAGAAACTGTGGATTCCAGGGGAAATTCTGCAACGAAAAGGACCTCTGACCTCTGTAGTGCAAATAGGTCAACGCCAAGTCAAGGTGCATGTGGATCACCTTCGGGCATCTAAAGCTTCAACACGTCCAAGCAGAATGGATGACAGCGATTTCCTGGACTACACAGCAAGCTCTGAGGACCAAGCAGAAAGCACGGAGCAAGAAGATGCAGCTGCTGGTGCATCTCCGGAAGCTCAACCTGAGCGCCGCTATCCTGAAAGACAGCGAACAGCACCAGAAAGACTGAATCTCTAAATGTTCATGTAGAGATGATGACTTATTTAGTCAGTAATTATGTTCAGACTGCTTACTGTTATGATTATGAAGTTTAGGGTATGTTACTGTTAATTGAACCCTGCATATGTAGTTTAAGGAATGACTAATGCAATGAAGTATGTAGTCTGGCTATATAGGTTATAATCTAGGAGGGAGGAGTGTAGTAGTTCACATATACTACGGTAATGTTGGCCATAGTATTACGGTAATTACGGTATCTGTATGAGCCACTTCACTATCTGTATACCGGCATTCGAGTTATAAGTAAACGGCAAACAGACGTATCTTCTCTCTGTCTCCGTGTGCCCTTCCTTCACCTACAAATATTACAACTGGTATGTAAGGTCTGATATTAAACTTCCTCTCTATCCTTATATCAATATGATAGACACACACACAAAACACACAAGCTTACATGAATACTCACGTATGCATACAGTATAAACAAGCTTTGACAGAATGGAAGCTTCCTTCAGTTTACCAGCCCACCCCCATCTTCACTCTCCTTCCCCATCACATTTCACTTCACACCCCCAGCCCCCTACTACACTCCTTTGTGGAGTTTCTGAAGGCTGAGCTATGACCATCAGAAGTGTAAACGGTTCTCATAGACGTGTAATTCCTGCCCATAACCCTTTGTCATGCTAGTTTGCATTTCAAAAGGTCCTGAACCTGATTGGCTAGGTTTGAATTCAGGAAGATAATAGGTCAGGCAGAAGAAGCATTATACTAACCCCACAGCGTGGAGTCAGATTAATACACTCACCTTTTAAAGGCTGGCACTGTGATGCTCTGGAAGTATACAGTAATTCACCAAGGATAGTTTGACCAAGTTTAATTATTTTCCAAAACAGAACTGAAGTCTTAAATGTCTGGATTTACTAAACCATCACAACTGCCCACTTCAGTGAAGCAGGAGATAAGAGAAGAAGAGTTTGATGATTTCCTACAAGAGTATCTGTCTACATGTAAGACAGTGGAAGAAAAGCATGGAATGGATTGTGAATGCAAGACTGAAATGTATATGTCACCTACCAGTACCTTGAAAGAAGAAAGGTATTCACCAATGGAAATCAAAGTTGAAGAAGAATTTGATTTAGGAGAATATGATGACTTTGACTCTTCACCTACAAGTAAGTTGCTTATTTAATGTAATGTGTTATGTATATTTACAATAGTTGAATTTTAGAGAATGGCTAACTTGTGCTTCACACTATTAAGCCTATTCAGACCTATTCAGGCTGTGAATACCTTACTTATGGGATAATATATGTAATATCTGTCTCCTGCATTCAAAGGACAGAAAGTGTCTGTTTTTTCTAAAGCTCTGTAATTCATGTGTGTGTATCTCTGTTTACATTCACATTTAGGCTCTAAGTAGACACTTTTATCCTAAGTCACTTCCAAGTGATGTACATTTCTAACAAATAACCAATAAATCAAAAATATATGCCAGTATTGTAGAATTTGCAAACCAGAAAGAGGAGAAGAGAGAATATATTGTTTCATTATTTTTCTTTTAAAAATATTACAGGAGAAATTCAAAGGATCCAATCTAACAAGAGTTGGAACTCTGAGGAAAAAAGAATCAAAGACAGAAGTCCCAATTGCTCACACCTAACCGAGCATATGATGACACACACTAGAAAAAAGCCACATGAGTGTTCTCAATGTGGAAACTCCTTTAAGGACACTTCTATTCTCAAGCTACACCAGAGGATCCATACTGGGGAAAAGCCATATCAGTGTTCTCATTGTGGAAAGGCCTTTAGCCAAATAGGTAATCTCAAGACACACCTGAGGATCCATACTGGGGAAAAGCCATATCAGTGTTCTCAGTGTGGAAAAGCTTTTAGCCAAAAAGGTCCTCTCAAGACACACCAGAGGACCCATACTGGGGAAAAGCCGTATCAGTGTTCTCAGTGTGGGAAGGTCTTTGGTCACATGTCTGCTCTCAAGACACACCAGAGGACCCATACTGGAGAAAAGCCGTATCAGTGTTCTCAGTGTGAAAAGGCCTTTATTACAAAAGGTCATCTCAAGACACACCAGAGGATCCATACTGGGGAAAAGCCGTATCAGTGTTCTCAGTGTGGAAAGTTCTTTAACCAAATAGGTCCTCTCAAGACACACCAGAGGACCCATACTGGGGAAAAGCCGTATCAGTGTTCTCAGTGTGGAAAGGCCTTTAGTCACATGTCTGCTCTCAAGACACACCAGAGGATCCATACTGGGGAAAAGCCGTATCAGTGTTCTCAGTGTGAAAAGGCCTTTAGCCAAATAGGTACTCTCAAGACACACCAGAGGATCCATACTGGGGAAAAGCCGTATCAGTGTTCTCAGTGTGGAAAGGCCTTTAGCCAAATAGGTACTCTCAAGACACACCAGATGATCCACGGTTCTGATGTGCTGTCCTGATAAAACCAGATAAAGTTTTTACTTTCTTTAAAATGTCTTTGGTTTAATTCATTTTAAACAAAATGTCATGAACATAATTACGGCTAATTTCTTCATGCCTGAAGCATGTGTTGGGATAGAGATTGAAACCTAAGTTTTTCAAGTGTGTGATGGTGTTGAGGAGGGTTGTGTGTGCTTGTATACAAACTACAATCTACAAGCATCTAGTAGCGCATGTACAAGCAAAAGTAGTGTATGCATCAGCTGTCTAGATATGAGGCCATAAACAGATCATCATGTGAAGGCTGTGAGCTTGGCAACAGCTGAAATATGTGTTGAGTCTCGGGGCGGGGTGGGGGTGCACAGAAAGGATGGTAGGGAACAAAGCATTGTCATTGTCAAAAGGGTACACAGACAAACATGGCTACCTCGAGAAAACAGACTCTGCACTCACTGTAGTAATCGGGTAGTGGAGCATGAGTTTCTTTTCCTGACAGAATGTAATAAGTACAACAACATCAGGGAAACCTACTTCTCAAGAACAGAAGATATTTGATCTGGATGTATAAAATTGAAAAGAGAAGACAAATCACTCCTAGGGGAAATAGGTGAATACATAGACCTAATCTCCTAGTGTCTACTCTCCTGCCACATATTGAGAGAGACAATACCACATAACTGTAAATAATGAATAAAACATTAACATTCATTGTTGTTTTTTCTCTTTACTTTTGGTTAATTATATACATTTTTTACTGAAAGGTATGTCAGTTCATTTGATAATATATTTCACTTTACGATTTTTTAGTTCATTCATTTGTCCATTATTATTATTAGAAACACTATTATTCACAAAAAAAATCTACTTTGCAAGAAGAAGACTGATTGACCAGAATTTAACTCTTCCAGCCCCAAGGGGCCCCGTGGGGGACTTGTTGGTATTTTTATTAATATATTTAAAAATCTCTGCGAGTTTTTGTCCTAGAAACATAAAACTAACACCCACAGCAACCTTGAACCCTTTTATTTTAAAATATGTAAAGTTTGAAACTAAAATATAAATAATCACTTTGTAAGGACAATATTACGAATCCCTTGCAAATTTCAGCCTCTGAGTGAGGTTTCGACCCTCCCATTAGCAAATGACAACTATTCATATGATAAGGAGATGGTAATTCAGTGATGACTATTGGGTCATGATGTGTCAAGTAAACCTGTATGAACAAAGACATTCCAGGACCACTACGTCATGGCCATTGACTCTGACCGAGGTGTCCCAGAATGTTCACACCTTTCTCATCAATATGCATAGTGGTCTAAGTGAAGAAAAGTGTCACATTCTATATTACTTAGAATTAGTATTGAAACCACACACACTTTCTGAATGCTAAACTCACCTATGTGGAGCAAACACCTATGTTTACAGGGCTCAGAGTAAAAAAGAAAACTTCCAAAATATTAACAATGTGTTTTTGTACAAAGTCTGAGCACCTCTAAAACTAGATTTCATTTGAATAAAAAACGTTTTTTACTACATTCCTTTTACTCTCATTTTATTATTGATGAGGTGTTCTAGAATATAATCATTGTAGTGGCTAAATCTTGCCAATTTGTTTGACCACTTCTTGGAGTTCCGGCGATTGTATCTTGACGCGTGATTTAAATAGAGTCCATGAGACGTGGATATAATGAACTTGTTTCCATTTATTTCGTACATCAAAAGTAAATTAAAGCATTGAAGTCTTTTTCACGGTCACGATTCACGCCTCCCGGTCCCGGTCACGCTCAATAATGATATGCGCGGGCCGCCGGAACTATCCACTCTCCTTGGCCTGGCACACCCTTATCCCAACGCCAATCAATGTCTGACCTATAGGGGGCACACACTCAGAACCAATCACAACTTCCTAATTTGGGATAATTCAGTACAAATCAAATCACCAACAACAATACAGTCACAAAAACAGAAATATCAACCAAATACTCCTAAATGGCTCCTAAATGGCTCCTCCTAAAAATGCCACTTTTGCCTCATGGTTTTTAGTTAGGTGAAATATACAAAAATATCAGGCATGGCAGACTACCTAACATGGTCAAAAAAAGGCCTTGGGGTTGGAAGTGTTAAACTTCCTCTCTATCCTTATATCAGTATGATACACACACACAAAACACACATGCTAAATAAATACTTACCTACAGTATGCATAGAGTATTAACAAGCTTAGACAGAATGGAAGCTTCCTTCAGTTTTTCAGCCCACCCCCATCTTCACTCTCCTTCCCCATCACATTTCAGTTCACACCCCCAGCCCCCTACTACACTCCTTTGTGGAGTTTCTGCAGGCTGAGCTATGGCCATGCCCACCTGAAGACTATCAGACGTGTAAACGGTTCTCATTGACGTGTAATTCCTGCCCATAACCCTTTATCATGCTAGTTTGCATTTCAAAAGGTCCTGCACCTGATTGGCTAGGTTTGAATCCAGGAAGATAATAGGTCAGGCAGAAGAAGCATTATATTAACCCCACAACGTGGAGTCAGATTAATAAACTCACCTTTCAAAGGCTGGCAATGTGATGCTCTGGAAGTATACTGTAATTCACCAAGGATAGTTTGACAAAGTTTATTTTTTTTCCAAAACAGAACTGAAGTCTGAAATGTCTGGATTTACTGAACCAACACAACTGCCACCTTCAGTGAAGCCGGAGATAAAAGAAGAAGAATTTGATGATTTCCTACAAGAGAATCTGTCTACAATTCAGACAGTGGAAGAAAAGCCTAGAATGGATATTGAATGCAAGACTGAAATGAACACGTCACCCATCATGACCTTGAAAGAAGAAAAGTATTCACCAATGGAAATCAAAGTTGAAGAAAAATTTGATTTAAGGAAATATGGTGACGTCGACTCTTCACCTACAAGTAAGTGGCTTGTTTATTGTTATGTGTTTTATATATATATATATATATATATATACAATACATGTATTTTACAGAATGGCTAACTTGTGCTTCACACTATGAGACCTATTGAGAGAACATAGAACTGTGAATACCTTACTTATGGGATACTACCTGTAGTCTGCTGCATTCAAAGGAGAGAAAGTGTCTGCAATCATTTGATCTGAAGCTCTGTAATTCATGTGTGTGTATCTCTGCTTATATTTACATTTAGGCTCTTGGTAGACACTTTTATCCCAAGTCACTTCCAAGTGATGTACATTTCTTAAACAAATAACCAATATATCAAAATACATATCAAATATATGTGCCAGTATTGTAGAAATTGCAAATCAGAAAGAGGAGAAGAGAGAATAAATTGTTTCATTTTTTTCTTCTTAAAATATTACAGGAGACATTCAAAGGATCCAATCTAACAAGAGTTGGAATTCTAAGGAAAAAAGAAACAAAGACAGAAGTCCCAATTCCTCACACCTAACCGAGCATATGATGACACATACTGGAAAAAAGCCACATGAGTGTTCTCAGTGTGGAAAGGTCTTTAGTCACATGTCTACTCTCCAGACACACCAGAGGATCCATACTGGGGAAAAGCCGTATCAGTGTTCTCAGTGTGGAAAGGCCTTTCGCCAAATGGGTACTCTCAAGAAACACCGGAGGATCCATACTGGGGAAAAGGCGTATCAGTGTTCTCAGTGTGGAAAGGCCTTTAGTACAATTGATCATCTCAAGACACACCAGAGGATCCATAGTGGGGAAAAGCCGTATCAGTGTTCTCAGTGTGGTAAGGCCTTTAGCCAAATAGGTCATCTCAGGACACACCAGAGGATCCATACTGGGGAAAAGCCGTATCAGTGTTCTCAGTGTGGAAAGGCCTTTGGTACAAATGAGCATTTCAAGACACATCAGAGGATCCATACTGGGGAAAAGCCTTATCAGTGTTCTCAGTGTGGGAAGGACTTTAGACACATGTCTGCTCTCAAGAAACACCAGAGGATCCATACCGGGGAAAAGCCGTATCAGTGTTCTCAGTGTGGAAAGGCCTTTCGCCAAATGGGTACTTTCAAGAGACACCAGAGGATCCACGGTTAGGATGTGCTGCCCTGATAATACTTGATAAAGTTTTTACTTTCTTTAAATGTCTTTGGTTAGATTAGTTTTAAACATGATTAAGGCTAATTTCTTCATGTCTGAAGCATGTGTTGGGGTAGAGATTGAAACCTTAGTTTTTCAAGTGTGTGATGGTAGATCTAGATGTGTTCTAGATTCAGCTTTCTAGATATGAGGCCATAAACAGATCATCATGTGAAGGCTGTGAGCTTGGCAATAGCTGAAATATGTGTTGAGTCTCGGGGCGGGGTGGGGGTGCACAGAAAGGGTGGGAGGGAACAAAGCATTGTCATTGTCAAAAGGGTACACAGACAAACATGGCTACCTCGAGAAAACAGACTCTGCACTCACTGTAGTAATCGGGTAGTAAAGGATGAGTTTCTTTTCCTGACAGAATGTAATAAGTACAACAACATCGGGGGAACCTACTTCTCAAGAACAGAAGATATTTGCTCTGGATGTATAAAATTGAAAAGAGAAGACAAATCACTCCTAGGGGAAATAGGTGAATACATAGACCTAATCTCCTAGTATCTTCTCTCTTGCCACATATTGAGATAATACCACATAACCGTAAATAATGAATAAAACATTAACATTTATTGTTGTCTTTTTTTCTTTTTCATGTGGTACATTACATTCATTTTTTACTGAAAGGTATGTCAGTTTTTTCATAATATTTTTCCCTTGACGATTTTTTACTTCATTTATTTGTCCAGTATCATTAGTAGTATAATTATAATTATTATCGAGACACTATTTTTCATACTAAAAAAACTACTTTATATAAAGAAGACTGATCAGAATTGAATTGATGAAGAGTTTTATGTTAATCAGAGCATACAGACAGGTGAAAAGGCCTACGAGGGTTTTCAGTGTGGAACGGCTTTTAATCAAATGCATTACATTTACATTTAGTCATTTAGCAGACTCTTCTGTCCAAACAATGTAACTGCTGTAAGTGCAAGTTAAGTACTAGTCGAAGTGCAAGTTTAGGATGGGAGGTGCTCTCTGAAGAGTTGGGTCTTCAAGAGCTTCTTAAAGGTAGAGAGGGACGCCCCTGCTCTGGTAGTGCTAGGGAGTTCGTTCTACCAACGTGGAACTACAAATGAGAATAGTCTGGATTGACGTACTTGCACAGACGGCAGTGCTAAATGACACTCATGAGACGAGCGCGGCATCCTGGGTGTAACATTTGCCCTTACAAGGGCATTTAAGTAGGTGGGAGCAGAACCATCAATCACTCTGTAAGCAAGCATAAGTGACTTGAACTTAATGCGAGCACCTACAGGCAGCCAATGGAGCTCAATGAGAAGCGGGGTGACGTGTGCCCTCTTTGGTTGGTTGAACACCAGATGTGCCGCCGCGTGCTGGATCATCTGTAGTGGTTTCATCACGCATGCCGGCAGGAGGACCACATGTGAAGAAGTATTGAAAGATATACAGGAGAAATGCCCCAATCAATGCAGTGCAAGTGACAAGAGATTCCATGCACCCTAAAATCTTATCCAACATGAAATAACACAAATAGGCAAATGCTCATGATTTTAGAAATTTTACAGTAACAGCTAAAGGTTTATCACAGGATTCACTTTGGAGAAAATCTGTAGTAGTCCTCTACATGTGGGAAAAGCTTCCCCAAAACCCAGAGGTGCAACCAGCCATCAGATCAACCACAGGTGTGTTCTGTACTGACTTCAGATAATCCACACTGGGGAGAACCCTCATGAATGCTCTGCGTGTGGGAAGAGGTTTGCTCAAAGTTCACATCTTTGGAGATATATTGAAACAGAAAACATATGGCACATACACACACACACACAGAGAGATAGAGAGAGAGAGAGAGATGTGGAAGTGATGCTCCCTATTAATAGGTCACAACTTGTGTATCGGGTTTGGGCGTTAATGATGAGGATAAGCCCTATGTAGGTCTGTATACCGGGCTGGAATACCCGGCAAAAATGGATAAAAAAGCTTTTCAGAGCATGATATTGCTAGCTATACTGCCAAAAGACACCAGTTAGTGTGTTGGCAAGCTCTACCAGTGTCAACTGGGCTGTTGGTGGTGTTTGCTAGGTTTTTGCCTCCCTTTTAGGTCGTTTTGGAACAGAACTCCTTATTGCTGCTTTAAGCAAAGGACCTCTTGAAGTATATCTGGTTGTTACATGTGTGACTGTTCCTGAGCTGTATGTGTGAGACTGAGCTCTAAGGGGAGAAGAACTGAATGTTTTTGGGACCATGTGTCTCTAAAGTCACTGTTATTTAGTGTGACCCATGTCAGGTGGGCCTGGAGATTAACACCTTCTACTGTCAGACCAAGGACACTTAAACTGAGACTTTCTTCCTTCTAATCAGAGAAGTTGATGGATCTACTTGTGAAACCATTGCCTGACAAATCTCAAATGCAAATCTCAAAATCAGAATCTCAAATGCTGATTAAATAGCATATTTTTAAAATAACAGTACGGATTTCAGTATAAACATACCACTATCTCGGGGTGAAGCGTTACATCTACAAAAAATCTAATTGGACAAAAGTGTGTGAGACATTAGTGTGCAAAGAGGATGTAGTATGATGTCACCATGGCTGAAAATGCACTGCAGGGGAGCACTGGAGGCAGGCACTGCTAAGACCCTGATGGCCAATGACCACATCAGACATAGCACTGCTGATAGCCTCATGTTGAGGATGAGTTGCTTTGTAAAACTTTTGCATTTCGTCAATGTTTTTTTAGTTGGAGTACTGCCAAGAATGTAGCTATTATTATTAATCTGATTTGCATATGCTCTTGTGGTATTTTTAAAGTAAGATACATTATCATATGAGGTCAAAACCCTTAAATCGTAGTTGAGCTGGATGCACCACTGCCATCCACAGTAAGGCAAAAACAGATGAAAAGTAAAATATTCAGAATTAACTGGGGTAAATGTCTGGGATTCTGGTGCAAATAATAATGTCCTGTGTACTCGCAAAAAATAGTTTTTTAGGTCCCATGAATTCTATTTATTTCCATTATTTTTGAAGTGGAGCTTCACACTGGTATGTAAGGTCGGATATTAAACTTCCTCTCTATCCTTATATCAATATGACACACACACACACACACAAAACACACATGCTGAATAAATACTCACCTATACATAGAGTATAAACAAGCTTAGACAGAATGGAAGCTTCCTTCAGTTTACCAGCCCACCCCCATCTTCACTCTCCTTCCCCATCACATTTCACTTCACACCCCCAGCCCCCTACTACACTCCTTTGTGGAGTTTCTGCAGGCTGAGCTATGGCCATGCCCACCTGAGGACTATCAGACGTGTAAACGGTTCTCATAGACCTGTAATTCCTGCCCATAACCCTCTGTCATGCTAGTTTGCATTTCAAAAGCTCCTGCCCTGATTGGCTAGGTTTGAATCCAGAGAGAGAATAGGTCAGGCAGAAGAAGCATTATATTAACCCCACAGCGTGGAGTCAGATTAATAAACTCACCTTTAAAGGCTGGCACTGTGATGCTCTGGAAGTATACAGTAATTCATCAAGGATAGTTTGACAAAGTTTAATTTTTTTCCAAAACAGAACTGAAGTCTGAAATGTCTGGATTTAACTGAACCAACACAACTGCCCACTTCAGTGAAGCCGGGAGATAAAAGAAGAAGAGTTTGATGATTTTCTACAAGAGTAATCTGTCTACATGTAAGACAGTGGAAGAAAAGCCTGGAATGGATTGTGAATGCAAGACTGAAATGAACACGTCACCCATCATGACTTTGAAAGAAGAAAAGTATTCACGATGGAAATCAAAGTGAAGAAGAATTTGATTTAAGAGAAAATAATGACTTTGACTCTTCACCTACAAGTAAGTTGCTTGTTTATTGTTATGTGTTATATATATTTATACAATACTTGTATTTTAGAGAATGGCTAACTTGTGCTTCACAATATGAGACCTATTGAGAGAACGTAGAACTGTGAATACCTTACTTATGGGATACTACCTGTAGTCTGCTGCATTCAAAGGAGAGAAAGTGTCTGTAATCATTTGATCTGAAGCTCTGTTATTCATGTGTGTGTATCTCTGTTTATATTTACATTTAGGCTCTTGGTAGACAAGAAATAACCAATAAATCAAAAATATTAGCCAGTATTGTAGAAATTCCACACCAGAAAGAGGAGAAGAGAGAATATATTGTTTCATTATTTTTCTTCTTAAAATATTACAGGAGACATTCAAAGGATCCAATCCAACAAGAGTTGGAACTCTGAGGAAAATAGAAACAAAGACAGAAGTCCCAATCGCTCACACCTAACCGAGCATATGATGACACATACTGGAAAAAAGCCACATGAGTGTTCTCAGTGTGGAAACTGCTTTAATGACACTTCTAGCCTCAAGCTACACCAGAGGATCCATACTGGGGAAAAGCCGTATCAGTGTTCTCAGTGTGGAAAGGCCTTTAGCCAAATAGGTTCTCTCAAGAGACACCAGAGGACCCATACTGGGGAAAAGCCGTATCAGTGTTCTCAGTGTGGAAAGGCCTTTAGCCAAATAGGTACTCTCAAGACACACCAGAGGATCCATACTGGGGAAAAGCCGTATCAGTGTTCTCAGTGTGGGAAGGTCTTTAGTCACATGTCTTCTCTCAAGAACACCAGAGGATCCATACTGGGGAAAAGCCGTATCAGTGTTCTCAGTGTGGGAAGGTCTTTAGTCACTTGTCTGCTCTCAAGACACACCAGAGGACCCATACTGGAGAAAAGCCGCATCCGTGTTCTCAGTGTGAAAAGGCCTTTAGTACAATAGGTCATCTCAAGACACACCAGAGGATCCATACTGGGGAAAAGCCGTATCAGTGTTCTCAGTGTGTAAAGGCCTTTAGCCATATAGGTCATCTCAAGAGACACCAGAGGACCCATACTGGGGAAAAGCCATATCTGTGCACTACTTGTGGGATGAGTTTCAAGACAAACTCACATCTCACCTCCCATCAGATCACACACTCTGGAGAAAAGCCACATCACTGTTCAGAGTGTGGAAAGGCCTTTAGACAGATGTCTGCTCTCAAGGTACACCAGAGGATCCATACTGGGAAAAGCCGTATCAGTGTTCTCAGTGGGAAGGCCTTTAGCAGAATTCTCATTTCAAGACACACCAGAGGATCCATACTGGGAAAAGCTGTAATAGGTCCTTTCAAGAGACACCAGAGGATCCACGGTTCTGATGTGCTGCCCTTATAATACTTGATAAAGTTTTTACTTTCTTTAAATGTCTTTTTTAATTCATTTTAAACAAAATGTCTGAACATGATTACGGCTAATTTCTTCATGCCTGAAGCATGTGTTGGGGTAAAGATTGAAACCTAAGTTTTTCAAGTGTGTGAGTGTTGAGGAGGGGTGTGTGTGCTTGTATACAAAACACAATCTACAAGCATCTACTAGTGCATGTACAAGCAAAAGTAGTGTATGCATCAGCTGTCTAGATATGAGGCCATGAACAGATCATCATGTGAAGGCTGTGAGCTTGGCAACAGCTTAAATATGTGTTGAGTCTCGGGGTGGGGTGGGGTGCACAGAAAGGGTGGTAGGGAACAAAGCATTGTCATAGTCAAAAGGGTACACAGACCAACATGGCTACCTCGAGAAAAAAAGACTCTGCACTCACTGTAGTAATCGGGTAGTGGAGGATGAGTTTCTTTTCCTGACAGAATGTAATAAGTACAACAACATCAGGGAAACCTACTTCTCAAGAACAGAAGATATTTGCTCTGGGTTTATAAAAATGAAAAGAGAAGAAAAATCACTCCTAGGGGAAATAGGTGAATACAAACACCTAATCTCCTAGTATCTACTCTCCTGCCACATATTGAGAGAGAATACCACATAACTGTAAATAATGAATAAAACATTCACATTTATTGTTGTTTTTTCTCTTTACTTTTGGTTAATTACATACATTTTTTACTTAAAGGTATGTCATTTTATTTGATAATATATTTCACTTCACGATTTTTTACTTCATTTATTTGTCCATTATTATTATTAGAAACACTATTATTCACACAAAAAAAATCTACTTTGCACGAAGAAGACTGATTGTCCAGAATTTATTTGATGAAGAGTTTTAGGTTTTGCTAAATTGTCCAGACACACATCAGGAAATACACACAGTAGACAAACCTTACAAATGCTCAAGATGCAGAGATGCCGTCTGTGTGAAATCACAGCCCAAGGTTCATCAGGGCATACACACAGGAGAAAAGGCCTGTTGGTTCTCAGTGTGGAATGGCTTTTAATCAAAAGTGTCATGTGAAGAAGTATTGAAAGATACAAACGGAAAAGTGCCCCATCAGTGGAGTCAAGTGACGAAAGATTCCCTGCACCTAAAACCTTATCCCTAATGTCATAATTTTAGAAATCTAACAGTAATGCTAAAGGTTCATTAGGGATTCACTTTGAGAAAATCTGTAGGAGTCCTCTACATGTGGAAAGCTTCAGAACTGAATGTTTTTGGACATGTGTCTCTAAAGTACTGTTATTTAGTGTGACCCATGTCAGGTAGGCCTGGAGATTAACATTCCCATGTAAAACCAAGGATAATTAAACTGAGACTTTCTTCCTTCTAGTCAGAGAAGTTGATGGATCTAATTGTAAACATTGCCTAACAAGTCTGAAATGCAAATCTCAAACAGAGTCTCAATTGATTAAAAAGCATGTTGAATTAACAGTAAGGTTTTCGGTATAAACATACCCAAGCTCAGGATGAAGCATTACATTCAAAAAATGAATCAGACAAATGTATGGATGCCACCATGGCTGAAAATGCACTGCAGGGAGCACTGGAGGCAGGCACTGCTAAGACCCTGATGGCCAATGACCATCAGACATGCATGCTAATAGCTTCATGTGAGAAAGTTGCTTTGTAAAACTTTTGCATTTCGTCAATGTTTTTTTTGTTGAGTACTGCAGAATAGCTGTTATTTAATCTGATTTGCTTATGTTCTTGTAGTATTTTTAAAGTAAGATACATTATCATATGAGTTTGAAACTTGAATTGTAGTTGAGCTTGTTAGAGTAAAAATACTCTGTCGTGTTGTTTTTGAGAGGAACCACACGAAGCAATTTGTTGTAACAAGTTGAGTTTTACTGGTAGGTACTACACAATACAACTTGCCCAACAGACTCAAGCACAGTCAAGCAAGCCGGGAATGCGCATTCTGCCTGGCATTCTGCCTGGTAGAGGATGCTCACTTTAAGGCCTAATTCTTGATGTCATCTGGCCCTGCGCCCCATCTAACGATCTTAGATTGTGAAATATGTCTCCACTCTGCACATAGTTATAACATGATTCTTTGGTATTTCCATTTACAGAACTTCTGCTTTTAACTGCTGACATGTATGTCTGGAAACTTTCCTTTGTGCCCAGACTTGACCACTTAAGATTTATCTTTTGCTGCCTTTGTCACACCTCTGTCCCAGTTTTAACTTGCTCTCTCGTCTGGCTTTTTTATTTGATATACTTCATTTGATACGTTTGATAATTCAAATTTATCTTACAGGCTGGACGCACCACTGCCATTCACAGTAAGGCAAAAACAGATGAAAAGTAAAGTATTCAGAATTAACTCGGGTAAATGTTTGGGATTCTGGTGCAAATGATTATGTCCTCTGTGTACTTTGTAAGTTTGTTTGGTTCCGTGAATTCTATTTAATTCCATGATTTTTTAAGTGGAGCTTCACACTGGTATGTAAGGTCTGATATTAAACTTCTCTCTATCCTTATATCGTATGATTGACAACGCACAAAAACACATGCTAAATAATACTCACCTATACATAGAGTATAAACAAGCTTAGACGAATGGAAGTTCCTTCAGTTTACCAGCCCACCCATCTTCACTCTCCTTCCCATCACATTTCAGTTCACACCCCCAGCCCCTACTACACTCCTTTGGAGTTTCTGCAGGCTGAGCTATGACCATCAGAGTGTAAACGGTTCTATAGACGTGTAATTCCTGCCATAACCCTTTGTCATGCTAGTTTGCATTTCAAAAGGTCTGAACCTGATTGGCTAGGTTTGAATTCAGAAGATAATAGGTCAGGCAGAAGAAGCATTATATAACCACAGCGTGGAGTCAGATTAATACACTACCTTTTAAAGGCTGGCACTGTGATGCTCTGGAAGTATACAGTAATTCACCAAGGATAGTTTGACCAAGTTTAATTATTTTCCAAACAGAACTGAAGTCTTAAATGTCTGGATTTACTAAACCATCACAATGCCCACTTCAGTGAAGCAGGAGATAAAAGAAGAAGAATTTGATGATTTCTACAAGTATCTGTCTACATGTAAGACAGTGGAAGAAAAGCATGGAATGGATTGTGAATGCAAGACTGAAATGTATATGTACCTCCAGTACCTTGAAAGAAGAAAGGTATTCACCAATGGAAATCAAAGTTGAAGAAGAATTTGATTTAGGAGATATGATGACTTTGACTCTTCACCTACAAGTAAGTTGCTTATTTAATGTAATGTGTTATGTATGTTTACAATAGTTGAATTTTAGAGAATGGCTAACTTGTGCTTCACTATTAAGCCTATTCAGACCTATTCAGGCTGTGAATACCTTACTTATGGGATAATATATGTAATATCTGTCTCCTGCATTCAAAGGACAGAAAGTGCTGTAATAATTTTTTCTAAAGCTCTGTAATTCTGTGTGTGTATCTCTGTTTCATTACATTTAGGCTCTAAGTAGACACTTTTATCCTAAGTCACTTCAAGTGATGTACATTTCTAACAAATAACCAATAATCAAAAATATATGCCAGTATTGTAGAAATTGCAAACCAGAAGAGGAGAAGAGAGAATATATTGTTTCATTATTTTTCTTTTAAAAATATTACAGGAGAAATTCAAAGGATCCATCTAACAAGAGTTGGAACTCTGAGGAAAAAAGAATCAAAGAAGAAGTCCCAATCGCTCACACCTAACCGAGCATATGATGACACACACTAGAAAAAGCACATGAGTGTTCTCAATGTGGAAATCCTTTAAACACACTTCTATTCTCAAGCTACACAGAGGATCCATACTGGGGAAAAGCCATATCAGTGTTCTCAGTGTGGAAAGGCCTTTAGCCAAATAGGTAATCTCAAGACACACCTGAGGATCCATACTGGGGAAAAGCCATATCAGTGTTCTCAGTGTGGAAAAGCCTTTAGCCAAAAAGGTCCTCTAGACACACCAGAGGACCCATACTGGGGAAAAGCCGTATCAGTGTTCTCATGTGGGAAGGTCTTTGGTCACATGTCTGCTCTCAAGACACACCAGAGGACCCATACTGGAGAAAAGCCGTATCAGTGTTCAGTGTGAAAAGGCCTTTAGTACAAGGTCATCTCAAGACACACCAGAGGATCCATACTGGGGAAAAGCCGTATCAGTTTCTCAGTGTGGAAAGGCTTTAACCAAATAGTCTCAACACACCAGAGGACCATACTGGGGAAAAGCCGTATCAGTGTTCTCAGTGTGGAAAGGCTTTAGTCACATGTCTGCTCTCAAGACACACCAGAGATCCATACTGGGGAAAAACGTATCAGTTTTCAGTGTGAAAGGCCTTTAGCCAAATAGGTACTCTCAAGACACACCGAGGATCCATACTGGGGAAAAGCCGTATCAGTGTTCTCAGTGTGGAAACCTTTAGCCAAATAGGTACTCTCAAGACACACCAGATGATCACGGTTCTGATGTGCTGCTGATAACACCAGATAAAGTTTTTACTTTCTTTAAAATGTCTTTGGTTTAATTCATTTTAAACAAAATGTCATGAACATGATTACGGCTAATTTCTTCATGCCTGAAGCATGTGTTGGGATAAAGATTGAAACCTAAGTTTTTCAAGTGTGTGACGGTGGTGAGGAGGGTGTGTGTGCTTGTATACAAATTACAATCTACAAGCATCTAGTAGCGCATGTACAAGTAAAGTAGTGTATGCATCAGCTGTCTAGATATGAGCCATAAACAGATCATCATGTGAAGGCTGTGAGCTTGGCAACAGCTGAATATGTGTTGAGTCCGGCGGGGTGGGGGTGCACAGAAAGGGTGGTGGAACAAAGCATTGTCATTGTCAAAAGGGTACACAGACGAACATGGCTACCTCGAAAAGACTCTGCACTCACTGTAGTAATCGGGTA
Organism: Clupea harengus; assembly: GCF_900700415.2. NCBI lineage: Eukaryota > Metazoa > Chordata > Actinopteri > Clupeiformes > Clupeidae > Clupea > Clupea harengus. The sequence goes on along the minus strand of NC_045175.1, from coordinate 11,825,655 downwards.
TGGAGGATGAGTTTCTTTTCCTGACAGAATGTAATAAGTACAACAACATCAGGGAAACCTACTTCTCAAGAACAGAAGATATTTGCTCTGGGTTTATAAAAATAAAAGAGAGAAGAAAAATCACATTTTTTACTGAAAGGTTTGTCAGTTTATTTTTAAATATTTTTCCTTTGACGATTTTACTTCATTTGTTTGTCCATTATCATTATTATTATTATTATTATTATTATTATGACACTATTATACACATAAAAAAAACCTTCTTTACATGAATAAGACTGATAGATCAGAATTGAATTGATGAAGAGTTTATGTAATCAGAGCAACACACAGGTAAAAGGCCTACGGTTTTCAGTGTGGAACGGCTTTTAATCATTACATTTACATTTAGTCATTTAGTAGACTCTTCTGTCCAAACAAGGGAGAGAACAGTCAAGCAACGAGCAATAGAGACCTAGTGTAAAAATAAATACTTTTTACATAAGAAATAGAAAAAAGAAGTGCAGGAATGTAACTGCAAGTTAAGTACTAGTCGAAGTGCAAGTTTAGGATGGGAGTGCTCTCTGAAGAGTTGGGTCTTCAAGAGCTTCTTAAAGGTAGAGAGGACGCCCCTGCTCTGGTAGTGCTAGGGATTCATTCTACCAAAGTGGAACTACAAATGAGAATAGTCTGGATTGACGTACTTGCACAGACAGTGCTAAACGACACTCATGAGCGGCATCCTGGGTGTAACATTTGCCCTTACACGGACATTTAAGTAGGGGAGCAGAACAATCAATCACTCTGTAAGCAAGCATAAGTGACTTGAACGTAATGCGAGCACCTACAGGCAGCCATGGAGCTCAATGAGAACGGGGTGACGTGTGCCCTCTTTGGTTGTTGAACACCAGATGTGCCGCCGCGTGCTGGATCATCTGTAGTGGTTTCATCACGCATGCCGGCAGGCTCGTTAGGAGGACCACATGTGAAGAAGTATTGAAAGATACATACAGGAGAAAATGCCCCAATCAGTGCAGTGCAAGTGACAAGAGATTCCCTGCACCCTAAGATCTTATCCAACATGAAATAACACAAATAGGCAAATGCTCATGATTTTAGAAATCTTACAGTAACAGCTAAAGGTTCATCACAGGATTCACTTTGGAGAAAATCTGTAGTAGTCCTCTACATGTGGGAAAAGCTTCCCCAAAACCCACAAGTGCAACCAGCCATCAGATCAACCACAGGTGTGTTCTGTACTGACTTCAGATAATCCACACTGGGGAGAACCCTCATGAATGCTCTGCGTGTGGGAAGAGGTTTGCTCAAAGTTCTCATCTTTGGAGCTATATTGAAACAGAAAACATATGGCATACACACACACACACACACACACAAACACACACACACACACAGAAAGAGAGAGAGAAAGGATGTGGAAGTGATGCTCCCTAATAATAGGTCACAACTTGTGTACTGGGTTTGGGCCCTAATGACAGGTCACACTTGTGCCAGGGTTTGAAGAATAAGGTGTGGTGGAATGAAAATCAGAAACAATACCTTATGATTCATATGTAGTTTATGCCCTTGTGGATCTTAGAGTTAGAATGAAAGTTAAAGTAACATTATGCAACCATTTGAGACTTTTAGAGGTATGGATTTATAGGCAATCAGTTTTGGCACCATGCTCAAATTCATTTTGATAGCATATGGTCATGTGAAGGACAGATTAACACCTGTGTCTTTCCAATTAGCCATCCAGGATAAGCACTGTGTAGGTCTGTATACCGGGCTAGAAAACCCTGCAAAATTGGAAGAAAAGCTTTCACAGCATGACATTGTTAGCTATACTGCCAAAAGACACCACTTAGTGTGTTGGCAAGCTTCTATCAGTGTCAACTGGGCTGTTTGTGGTGTTTGCAAGGTTTTTGCCTCCCTTTTAGGTCGTTTTGGAACAGAACTCCTTATTGCTGGTTTAAGCAAAGAACCTCTTGAAGTATATCTGGTTGTTACATGTGTGACTCTGTTCCTGAGCTGTATGTGTGAAGCTGAGCTCTAAGAGGAGAAGAACTGAATGTTTTTGGGACCATGTGTCTCTAAAGTCACTGTTATTTAGTGTGACCCATGTCACGTGGGCCTGGAGATTAACACCTTCTACTGTCAGACCAAGGATACTTAAACTGAGACTTTCTTCCTTCTAATCAGAGAAGTTGATGGATCTACTTGTGAAACCATTGCCTGACAAATCTCAAATGCAAATTTCAAAATCAGAGTCTCAAATGCTGATTAAACAGCATATTTTCAAATTAACAGTAAGGATTTCAGTATAAACATACCACTATCTCGGGATGAAGCGTTACATCTACAAAAAATCGAATTGGACAAAAGTGTGTGAGACATAAGTGTGCAATGAGAACGTAGTAAGAAGCCATAGTGGCTGAAAATGCACTGCAGGGGAGC